>NW_019394211.1:171275-472239 GCF_000648675.2 Cimex lectularius
TCCTCCGAGCAGGAGGATCAGGGCCAGCCGATGATGTTTCCGACCCAGACGTCATTTCTATATCCGTCACCCAATTAAGGCGTGACGGGCCTGCTGATGTTGAGGCTACCGCCGAGGGTGGCGGCAGCTTTGGTGGGGCCATTTTCGTCCCCGGCTTGTCGGGCTGCTTTTCATGGCTAGCCGCGATTCCCCGTGCCGGAGACGTTTGGGAAGAGGATGTTGCCATCCTCTTCTGGGAGAGGGTGGCATCAGCCACCCTTTCTATTACCCCCGCCATCATTGGGGGGGCTTTGGCGACTACTCCTTTTGGAGGAGCAGCCGCAAGGGTTTGCTCCGGGACCCTCAGCCCAGGAGCGGGACGAGCCGCAGCTTGGGCGTAGGTCCCCGCAGTGCCCCTATTTTCGACTACTGCCCTGGCCTCTCGAAAGCTCATTTTGTCTATTATTTTGAGTTTTTGTATTTCTCGTTCTTTGGAGAGAACAGGGCAGCTGGCGGATCGAGCCGTATGGCATCCCCCGCAGTTCACGCAAGTGGGAGGGTCGGCGCATTTAGATTCATTCGGATGGGCTTCCCTCCCACACTCACACACTTCCTGCGGGGACTTACACCGCAGGGAAATATGGCCAAACTTCTGGCAACGGTAGCACCTTTGCGGAGGTGGGATGTAAGGACGGACTTTCAATTTGTAGAAAGCCGCCCTTATTTCATCTGGGCACCTTGGCTTGTCGAATGTGAGGATTAGACTCGCCGACGGGATAATTTGTCCGTTCCGGCGAGTGTTCATTCTCCTCACCTCCATCACACCCTGGTCCTCAAGGCCTTCTTGAATATCATGGACGCTGCTGTTCATGAGGTCACGGCATACTACCACCCCTCTGGAGGTGTTCAGCCTTTGGTGAGGGGCAACCTCGACCTCATGGCCAGCAAGCGTCTTTAATGACAATAGTCTTTCTTCGGTTTCTTTTCCTGCTATACCAATGCATATCTTGCCCTCTCTGCTCTTTGTGATGGAGTTTGTAACTCCTACGGTCTTTTTTATTTCCTTGTGCAGAAGGAAAGGGCATGTGGACTTGAAGTCTCCCTCTTTCCTTGCTACGTTGTAATATCTTGTTTGGTACGTCTCAGAGAGGGGTGTAATCCCCATTATGCCGAGACCTAGCGACAAGGCAGCACTTCGCGATTTCTTTTTCCTTTCCTTTTTGTCTACGTTACCTTCTTTTCTCTTTTTCTGTGCTGGTGACTCAGGAGTCATAGGCACTAGTTTCTCAACTTTCTTTTCTGTAGTCCCTTTAGGTGAGTTGTTGGGGACTCTTTTCCTTTTCCCAACTACGGGAACGAAGCCGTCATCCTCCATCATGGCAGGAGGAGTGGATGGTTGTGGTGGGGGGTTTGAAGGGAGTGCAAGGGGTGGAGGGATATGGGCCTGGGAAGCAGAGGGCTTGGGGAGAGGTGGGAGTGTTGTGATGGGAGGGGGTGTTGTTGGGCTGGTCGGGCCCGGGTTAGGCGGAGTAGGCACTTTTACTCCTTGTTCCATTTTCTTCAACATTTTCATCGTCATTAGTTTTGTGTTTTGTCTGTAAGATTGTATGTGTACAATGTGAGTGCAATCCTCAGCCTTTGGAGGTGATCCCCCGGCCCATTCGGGTGCTTCTCCGATCTGCCCGCACCCTGTGTGGCCTCAGGAGGGCCCGCCGCGATGCCCAGCACGGTAACCATCCAGTCGCCAGCTGGCAGTACTAGGCATCACAACATTATACACGAGGTGATAGGACAGCCTCCCCGGTGGCTAGTCCGGGGTTCGGGTCCCTGTACTACCTCGCGGCCCGGGAGTGCCGTAACCCAGTTTTCCTCCGGTACCCTCACAGGAGCAGGTTTCACGGACACCCAAAGAGACCAGGAGATCCCCCCCTCCAGAAGAGAATTGTATGTTGTATTTGTTGTGTTTTGTGCACGGTAATGTGCGTTTGTTATATTCGGGTTCCGAGGCCCTTGGCCGCGTGCATCGGCCTGTGTATTAGTGGTGGCATGCTGACGGAGGCCCAGACACCGTCAATGTCCCCCGCCCTCACACCACCTAGTGTTAGGTGTGGCGGAGTTATGTACGTACTGGGTCGCCAATCCCAGGACGTGAGATTTTTAGTTCGTCTCAAGAACCTTCCTAGGGACGGTAACCCTAGGGTGTGTACTGTTAGTGTACTTATGTCAGTGTAAGTGTAGGTAGGGGGATGTGTAATATGTGGGTGGACGCAGTTTACCCTCATGCCCGGGAGGCTGTATATCTATTGTATTTTTGTGTGTTCATTTTATTATATGTATTGGTAACGAATTGGTAGAAAATGAACACCAAAAAAAGACAAATACAAGTTAACAGAAACGTTTAATATAAATACAGTAGATATAAAGAAAAAATAAAAGTTTTTAAAAACTTGCAATACTATAAATTTTATACTTTAAACATTATTACGTTATTTTCTATATTTTTTTTAAACTGTTGAATTATGCTAAGGTTTCTATCAAATATTTATTCTGAATAATGGTTTATTAGCACGTTATTTATTATAAAATACAGCACTAGATTCGACCAATTCGCTCGATTGGTGGCATCCTTTCCAAGTGTTTTGTTAAGCTATAACCTATTATTGTTTACGCCAATGTAAACATTTTTATGTATAATAGTTAATAAGAAATCTTATCATTTATAATCCTAAATTTAGCATTTCAAAAAATTATGAAAACAGAAAATTTGTAAAAATCAAGACGCTGGAGGGAGAAGTAGGTCATTTTCAGCAAGACGTCGTAAAAACAGTGGGTCGCTCCCTGGTTTCAACCTGTACGTACGTACAGCAGCTGCCTTCAGCGAGTCACTGCCTGGTTTTCGACCTGTACGTACGAACGTACATCAGCCAGTCAATAAAACCATTTTTAAAAAATCTAAATATACATTCTGTTACATTTTAAAAAAATGGCAATACTATAAATTTTATATTTAAACTATTACGTTATTTTCTATAATTTTTTTAAAATGTTCAACACATAAAACTATTACAAAATTACTTATATCTTATATAACAGGTTATGTTTTTCTAAATTTTTTAAAAACTTATGTTTTCTGTATATCTATTTTTTTTTTTTTTTTTTTTTTTTTTTTTTTTTTTTTTTTTTTTTTTTTTTTTTTTTTTTTTTTTTTTTTTTTTTTTTTTTTTTTTTTTTTTTTTTTTTTTTTTTTTTTTTTTTTTTTTTTTTTTTTTTTTTTTTTTTTTTTTTTTTTTTTTTTTTTTTTTTTTTTTTTTTTTTTTTTTTTTTTTTTTTTTTTTTTTTTTTTTTTTTTTTTTTTTTTTTTTTTTTTTTTTTTTTTTTTTTTTTTTTTTTTTTTTTTTTTTTTTTTTTTTTTTTTTTTTTTTTTTTTTTTTTTTTTTTTTTTTTTTTTTTTTTTTTTTTTTTTTTTTTTTTTTTTTTTTTTTTTTTTTTTTTTTTTTTTTTTTTTTTTTTTTTTTTTTTTTTTTTTTTTTTTTTTTTTTTTTTTTTTTTTTTTTTTTTTTTTTTTTTTTTTTTTTTTTTTTTTTTTTTTTTTTTTTTTTTTTTTTTTTTTTTTTTTTTTTTTTTTTTTTTTTTTTTTTTTTTTTTTTTTTTTTTTTTTTTTTTTTTTTTTTTTTTTTTTTTTTTTTTTTTTTTTTTTTTTTTTTTTTTTTTTTTTTTTTTTTTTTTTTTTTTTTTTTTTTTTTTTTTTTTTTTTTTTTTTTTTTTTTTTTTTTTTTTTTTTTTTTTTTTTTTTTTTTTTTTTTTTTTTTTTTTTTTTTTTTTTTTTTTTTTTTTTTTTTTTTTTTTTTTTTTTTTTTTTTTTTTTTTTTTTTTTTTTTTTTTTTTTTTTTTTTTTTTTTTTTTTTTTTTTTTTTTTTTTTTTTTTTTTTTTTTTTTTTTTTTTTTTTTTTTTTTTTTTTTTTTTTTTTTTTTTTTTTTTTTTTTTTTTTTTTTTTTTTTTTTTTTTTTTTTTTTTTTTTTTTTTTTTTTTTTTTTTTTTTTTTTTTTTTTTTTTTTTTTTTTTTTTTTTTTTTTTTTTTTTTTTTTTTTTTTTTTTTTTTTTTTTTTTTTTTTTTTTTTTTTTTTTTTTTTTTTTTTTTTTTTTTTTTTTTTTTTTTTTTTTTTTTTNAACTCCTACGGTCTTTTTTATTTCCTTGTGCAGAAGGAAAGGGCATGTGGACTTGAAGTCTCCCTCTTTCCTTGCTACGTTGTAATATCTTGTTTGGTACGTCTCAGAGAGGGGTGTAATCCCCATTATGCCGAGACCTAGCGACAAGGCAGCACTTCGCGATTTCTTTTTCCTTTCCTTTTTGTCTACGTTACCTTCTTTTCTCTTTTTCTGTGCTGGTGACTCAGGAGTCATAGGCACTAGTTTCTCAACTTTCTTTTCTGTAGTCCCTTTAGGTGAGTTGTTGGGGACTCTTTTCCTTTTCCCAACTACGGGAACGAAGCCGTCATCCTCCATCATGGCAGGAGGAGTGGATGGTTGTGGTGGGGGGTTTGAAGGGAGTGCAAGGGGTGGAGGGATATGGGCCTGGGAAGCAGAGGGCTTGGGGAGAGGTGGGAGTGTTGTGATGGGAGGGGGTGTTGTTGGGCTGGTCGGGCCCGGGTTAGGCGGAGTAGGCACTTTTACTCCTTGTTCCATTTTCTTCAACATTTTCATCGTCATTAGTTTTGTGTTTTGTCTGTAAGATTGTATGTGTACAATGTGAGTGCAATCCTCAGCCTTTGGAGGTGATCCCCCGGCCCATTCGGGTGCTTCTCCGATCTGCCCGCACCCTGTGTGGCCTCAGGAGGGCCCGCCGCGATGCCCAGCACGGTAACCATCCAGTCGCCAGCTGGCAGTACTAGGCATCACAACATTATACACGAGGTGATAGGACAGCCTCCCCGGTGGCTAGTCCGGGGTTCGGGTCCCTGTACTACCTCGCGGCCCGGGAGTGCCGTAACCCAGTTTTCCTCCGGTACCCTCACAGGAGCAGGTTTCACGGACACCCAAAGAGACCAGGAGATCCCCCCCTCCAGAAGAGAATTGTATGTTGTATTTGTTGTGTTTTGTGCACGGTAATGTGCGTTTGTTATATTCGGGTTCCGAGGCCCTTGGCCGCGTGCATCGGCCTGTGTATTAGTGGTGGCATGCTGACGGAGGCCCAGACACCGTCAATGTCCCCCGCCCTCACACCACCTAGTGTTAGGTGTGGCGGAGTTATGTACGTACTGGGTCGCCAATCCCAGGACGTGAGATTTTTAGTTCGTCTCAAGAACCTTCCTAGGGACGGTAACCCTAGGGTGTGTACTGTTAGTGTACTTATGTCAGTGTAAGTGTAGGTAGGGGGATGTGTAATATGTGGGTGGACGCAGTTTACCCTCATGCCCGGGAGGCTGTATATCTATTGTATTTTTGTGTGTTCATTTTATTATATGTATTGGTAACGAATTGGTAGAAAATGAACACCAAAAAAAGACAAATACAAGTTAACAGAAACGTTTAATATAAATACAGTAGATATAAAGAAAAAATAAAAGTTTTTAAAAACTTGCAATACTATAAATTTTATACTTTAAACATTATTACGTTATTTTCTATATTTTTTTTAAACTGTTGAATTATGCTAAGGTTTCTATCAAATATTTATTCTGAATAATGGTTTATTAGCACGTTATTTATTATAAAATACAGCACTAGATTCGACCAATTCGCTCGATTGGTGGCATCCTTTCCAAGTGTTATTTACGTTATCCAACGTTATTTTCTTTTTTTTTTTAAATTAACTGTTCAATACATAAAACTGTTATAAAATTATTTATATCTTATATAACAGGTTATGTTTTTCCTAAATTTTTTAAAAACTTATTTTTTCTGTATATCTATTGTATTTTCATTAAATGTTTATGTTAACTTGTATTTGTCTTTTTTGTCTGATTTTTTGTGTGTTCGTTTTATTGTATGTATTGGTAACGAATTGGTAGAAAATGAACACCAAAAAAAAAAGACAAATACAAGTTAACAGAAACATTTAATGTAAGTACAGTAGATATAAAGAAAAAAGAAAAGTTTTAAAAAAATTTAGGAAAAACATAACCTGTTATATAAGATATAAATAATTTTATAACAGTTTTATGTATTGAACAGTTAATTTAAAAAAAAAGAAAATAACGTTTAGTATTGTAAAAATTCATTTTTCCACATCCTACATGTATTTGTAAAATTTAAACAGTGTTTATAAATCCCAGGCCCTGAAGATGATCTCAATAAAGATCGAAACGTTGGCACGATAAAGAAAATGTTTTTCTAAAACTTACGTCACACCAGACCGCATCTCACGATCTCCAAATAATAATAGAAAATAACGTAATAATGTTTAAAGTGTAAAATATATAGTATTGCAATTTAAAAAAAAGTAATAGAATGTACATTTAGATTTTTAAAAATGTTTTTATTATAATACGTTATAGCTTCAACGAATCCCTTGAAAAGGTTGCCACCAATTGAGCGTCGAAACTAGTATTTTATTTTTTAATAAATAAGGTGGTAATAAACCATTATTCAAAATAAATAGCTAACATTTAAAAATTGCTAGATCATATATTAAGACTTCTAAGCATTATTTGAACAAAAACAGTTAAATTATGTCTAGTAATTTTACGAGGGAAAATTTATTTCTAAACACACGACGATTAAACCGATGTTGGGAAATTTTATAATATTCAATGGGTGAGGTACATCCACTTGAAAAGCTATCACACTGTTGAATATTCGTACTAATCAAGCGGACTGAAGATGATATCGAAAAGATAGTGCAAACTGTTATTGTTATTGCCCGACCTGGGTACCCATCGGATGGTCCATTTGCATAAGCTTACCTTTAATTTTAGTTCCTATGATATTGACTTGGTCCGAGTACGTCGTCGAGGTTCTGAGGAAGCGGACCCAATTGCAGTGACGTACCCTCCGCCGGTCCACTTCCGTTATTTCGTCGTAGCAGCCGAACCTGTGCCGGATCTGCAACAGACAAATTGACATTTTAACATGGGCCGGCAACGGTCAGCGTTCAAAATAAATTTAGGGCTCCCGGACGATTACGACAGGAGCTATATCTCTCTAATGGAACTGTAGATCAGCTTTCTTCGGTCCCGCCTTCGGCAAATTGCTACAGTTCTAACACGAGACGAACAACCCGTCCGTTAATGGGAACAGTCGCCGATTATTATTTATTCAAAAGTCACTCCTGTCATTACACTTATAAGAAACTAGAGCTTTTCGAAAGATGGAATAATGTATTAGAAATTCCATGTATTTGTCCATTAAAATGTTAAACCAGTAAATAAATTATTTAAACAAATCAGTGTTGTGTTAACGACCTCTGACAGGACTGGCAATAAATCGAAATAAGTTTCAATATATAATATATACCTGTACATGAATATTGCCTAAATTGAAATTAAAATAAACTTCCTTAAAAAAATTATGCGTCAACCAATAAAATATAGAATGTCATTTTTTCCTTAACAACCAAATCTGACGAAGCACTTACGACATCCAAGTATATATATANTGTTGATTGTGGTGATGATGAATGGTGACCTGGACGTGGGGATTTATGTTCCCTAAGCACTGCAGCTGATGACTTATTGTAATTTCCTAGTTACTTCCAAGGGGACAAACGGATTTGGATCAAACTTTCTTTTGTGATTCTACACTCAAAAATATCGGACACGTATCCTCCACTTCTTATGAATAGGCCCTGGTTTCTCCCCCCCCAAAAAAAAATGGTGAAAGTTGAAATTTTACGTTATTAAATATTTTTATTTCGCCGTTATACTTACTACAACTATACAAATATTACATTTTACAGCATTTTTTATGATTCTAAAAAAAATATATTAAAAGCTATTAAATCTTATCAATAAGGAAAAACTTTCTGACAACCCAAATTTTTCAAGTAGAAGAGGCCATAAAAACTATATTCGTGAAACTAAAATGCAACTTCGTTTTAGCACCCCTAAACCCCCGTAAATATAAACTTTTGTCTGAATTTAAATTTATGAATACTTTAACGGCTAAAATTGTTAGGGTTTGCTATAATACAAAAATGATTTTAACGTCAAACATACCATTTGAAAAAACAGAAACGTAGCTTTTTTAACAATGTATGTACCAATGTATTTTTGGTGTATTAATTTCATTGTTGGTGAATATAAAAAAAAGTTCTATGACGAGGAATATTCTGGTATGATTTGATTAGAAAAATCAACAAAATACTGATTTTTTGCATATTTAAAAAAAATTCTGTAGGCAAATTAGGTCAGAAAATAGTCAAACTTGGATTTAACCTCATTGTCGTGATTCTAGGGTTATAAAACCCTTCGATACCGACTTTCGCGGAAATTGGTAAATGTATTTTTTGACTGACATTTCTAGTGCAATCTCTAACATCAATTTTCTCAAAACCTAGAAACCGATGTTCACGGTTGATAATTCATTTTAAAGCAATTGTCAAGTGCATTTTATAACTGTTTTTAACATTAAAATCGGAATGTTATTTATTTTTTATTTTATTTATTTATTTTTTTAAACGGGGTTAATTTCTGGCAAAATATTTTTTTATTTTATGTATTTTCTTATAGAAATATTTTTACATTTTTATGGTACCTACATTGACCTAAGTTTCTCTTCTTTCAAAGAATTTGTTTGACGTTAAAATCCCTTCAGCCCTTTTTGAATTAAAGCCATTTAAATCAGATATTCTGAGAACTACTTCTTAAAACTCGGAATAATTCGGGTCAAAAAATTTGATTAATTTAAATTCAAACAAAAATTTATATTTAGGAGTCTTTAGATGTGCTAAAACGAAAATTCATATTAGTTTCACGAGAAAAAAAATTGTTTTGACCTAGATTACTTGAAAAACATTTGGTTTTTAGGAATTTTTGTGTTATTGATAAACTTAGATATGTATTTTTATTGCAATCTACATAAAAATTTCTGTAAAATGATGTATTCACATAGTTGATTTGAGTAAGTAGAACGGCGAAATAAAAATAATAAAAAACAGACTTTCAACTTTCAAAATTTTTTGGGGGTAAACTAGAGCTTATTCACAAAAAGTGGCGAATTCGTCCTGGTCGTCGTCTTGTTAGTCTGTCCATTCGATCCTTATTTTAAAGAGTACTTGCTCATTGACTGTTGTTGCTACAATTTTAGTTTCCCTGGGTTTTCTTTGTATCGCGGGTTATGATTGCGGTTGCTTCACATTCGAAGATGATATGGGTGCCATTTTCCTCCTCCTCATTGCGTAACTCCCAAATGGGGTCACCATTGAATATACCCATGTGTACTAGATATTTTCTTAGATGCCAATGACCGGTACATAGTCCAGGATACTACTATCCAACTAACTCTTCTCTGAATCTAGCACCCCTCTCTAACTGTAGCAATGAATTTGCCAGTCTTAATGAAGGTTGATTCAACATAAGTGTCTAGAACCTCTAGAGTTTATCCATTTCACCGTTTGTCTTTTTTGAATCCATGTGTGATTGCAGATTGTTTTTGTTATTTCAAGAATACATTCAAGGGTGTTATATGGTTTTGTACAATAGATCCTCCTCTGCCGGTGTTTCTCCCTTTTAATTATCCAAAATTTTTGTATAGACCCCTAACACTCACTCAGTTTTATCCTGTCAAGCTGTGACAGCGAACGTTTTCTGAGTTTAGCGCGCCTAGAGTTTGTCCACTTATCCTTTTGTCCTTTTCCGATCCATTGTGTGATGATTGATTTTGTTGAGTTGTTAGTAGAAAAAAGCAATATTGCAACCCTGAATGTAGAAACAAACTGTTCATGATTTGAATATAAGTCCGGTAGGAAAAGTGATAAACCTATTTTCTATATGAAACTATATATTTGAAATTCTCGCCTAGGTTGTTGACTTGTTCTGACAAGTGCATCGGAATTTCGCCATAAACGTTTGACGTCTTCAGAGAAAAAGGAGTACAGCGATGATAAGCGGACCAGGGACGATATATCGGCGGACAACTTTGTATAATGCCAATCTATATTCATAGTTTGCAGAAATTGATCAGTTTAAACGGTCAACTTCGATAATAAACCTCCTGTTATACTAGGAAATTAATTAATATTTTATGCATAGACTTCGCAAGTCTGTAATCGTTGACATCGACCTAACAACAGAACACGTTTTCCAACGAGCGCGAACAAAATACCACAGGCCATTTTAAAACTAAATACTTACATATTTATTTGTTACAATTTTTAAAATAATGTTAAATTTTTTACAGAGAAATTTGAGACACTTTTACGACCAAGGAATGTGAAGTTCTTAACTATGTTCATTTTTACACAAGGTACAATAATAGGAATATTTATTTTTTTATGTGTTGTTGTTTATTAAAACTGTGGAAGAAAAAACTTGGCTCTTTTATTTACACTCAGTGCTTTTATATTATGGAGTGTGAACGATCCTGCAAGCTGTCAGCCAATATTTGGCCTCATTAGCCAAAACAATAAAATACTGAAATGGGCGAGGGCGATATTCAAATTCGAAGCTTTATCTTAACTGGCCGGCTCGGAAGAAAATTCCGGAAGGGGGGAAAAAATGTTATAAATCGGAAAGCGAGTTGGGATCAGGTAGCGGCTCTCGTCTCATTAGGAAGGACGACGGTAAATCTGTGTATTTGTTCAGCCCGTGGAAAAAAGGTAAAACTTTTCTCGGCTTTTTGTCCCCGGTGGCTGGAAGCAGATATTTCACTTAGACGACCTCCTAATTGGCTGAGAAACCTCCTCGGACCACGTTTATGGCCGAATTAATATTCTCACGAGGCCATAAGCTATACCGGCCGGAGCCTCCTCATTAGCCGAACGAGCGAGTAAAAATCCGGATTAACGTATGATAAGCCAGGGGAGTTTTGTTTATCCTAATGCGTCTTAATTTGTATGGTAATTACAGCAAAATGGGCCTTATTTTTATATGTCTCGTTTTAATAATATGACGTTATAAAACGTAAAATAAAAATGCCAATGTCGATCGGTTATATGACCTTGCGCTTTCTAATATGTCCTTTTTAAATGTTTATGTTTATTAACAGAAGTGACAGTAAAATTTGGTATTAATTAAAAATCCTTTTCAACAAGCTAAAATAACCTCTTTTATCCTACTAGTGATTATACACCTATGCAGATAGCAAAAATATTAAATATTGGGTAGTTAAAACCCACAAACCTTACATTTTTGAGCACCCAAAGCGAAAGGGTAACAATTAAAATCTTCGGAAATATTATTTTTTAATTATTCAGAAATCGTGAGATGCGGTCTGGTGTGATGTAGGTTTCAGAAAAACATTTTCTTTATCGTGCCAACGTTTCGATCTTTATTGAGATCATCTTCAGGTCTTCAGGATTTACAAACATTGTTTACATTTAAAAAATACATTTAGGATGTGAAAAAGTGAATTTATACAATGCAAAATATATTTTTTTATTCAATCAAAGTATTTCTATTCACTCAAAGTGTTTGTCTTATGTGTAATTGTGCCATTCTTGCGTGTCGTGTGAATATAACTTCACTTTTTCACATCCTAAATGTATTTGTTAAATGTAAACAATGTTTGTAATTCCCAGGCCTGAAGATGATCTCAATAAAGATCGAAACGTTGGCACGATAAAGAAAATGTTTTTCTGAAACCTACATCACACCAGACCGCATCTCACGATTTCTGAATAATTATCGATTAACGGTCACTAATCACATTATTTTTTAACTTATTTTATGTAAACATTTTGAGCCATGGGCAATAAACAATAAAATTGTGTTGGAAATTACGTATGGGCTGATATTTTTGTTAACTGTGAAACATTGTGTTGACGTATGACAAGTGAGGAACTTGTATTTTGGTCTTGTCTGCCTCATCCTGGTCCGCCTACTCTCGCTGGTTTTGTACAATTCAGAAGAATTATGGCTTAGAGATGGGAAAAACGACCCTTTTTAAGGATCGGATCAAAACCTCTCACTCGGAGAAAAGCTCTTTTCCGTAGCTCACCGCTCCCGCTCACCAAATTTATCTTACCCACAATTCCGTAGGTAAATTTTGGCGGGTTTTTATCGCGTTTCGGTGTACCAGCATCAGGGCCAATTTTAAATGTTGATTGTTTGAATTGCACGGTTTTTATATGAAATAAATTACGTTCAGCTTTTCTCCTTTTTCATTATTTCTAATAAAATAAAAAATAAGAAAATAAAGAAAGAACGAAGAAGGTAGGTCACATAACCGTTAAAAATCTGCAAATTTATTACATTTTTCTTGCGAAAAAAAACAAATAAAAAGGCATACATAATAGAAATAAATTTTTTAGTAAAAAAATATTTTTTTTTAAACTGACAGAGTTCATCTGTATCTATGTAATGTTGTAATTTCTTGTTGCTTAATGCTCAATCCTGAGGAGTGTGATCGCGGGGAGTTGAAACTTGAACTGACGAAAATACAGAAAGTTGGACTCTGAAGTCCGAACGGCCTGGACGTGAAGTTGAGAATCGGGAGAGTGAAGAGCTGTAGAGACGAAGAGCTGTAGGGAAGATTGACTGCAGGAGCGAACAGGGTGAAATCACCTGACAAGTTAGCGAATGGTGGTAAAGACAAAATTAAATTGACCGTCAATCAGTGAAGGGTTGGTATCTTAGTGGTGGTTCTTTTTATCAGAACTATTCTTCCCTCTCAATAAAGTGAGTTCTTTCGATCAGCTCGCGAGTTTTTGGTCTGCGCCCTCCTGGTCCGCCTGCAATCCTGATTTGGTCCGTTCTTTCATTTTTGTCTTTTAGCACGTTGTTTTTGTTTGATTTGAACTGAAGTCTAAGAATCTTTCTTTATTAGTAATGATCTTGTGGAGTATAAAAACATTGCTTTGGACAGTTTTGTCCCGTTCTGATACTCAAGAAAATTAATTTTTAACGAGAGAGATGACGCATTTTCAAAACGAACTTGGCAAAAAGCTGAAAACCTGAAAACAGTATGTTGGTGCTGGAAAGTCTGCTCAAGAAAAGAACATATTTTTAAAATTCTTCAGGAGCTTCATCGTGCTGGTCGGCCAAAGGTTGATCTCGTCGTAAAATTCTTTGTGTGTATCTGGTATGTATTGGTAAAACTTTTTTTAATCTTCGATTTTATTTACATTTACAGGACTTTTCCTGTCATAAGCGGAATATTTGATGGATCAAGGATGAATAGTAGGGGGTCAGTTTGTGGTTTCTTCAGAGCGAAACCGCTCTTCTGCTATGCTAAGAAGGGTTTCGCAATCACACACTTGTAAATTCAAATTCGTAATACTTACTCGCGGCAAAATAAGTCTTTTCTTTGTTACGGACTGCTCTGCCAAAACCTCGAGCCAAAAGGACTTCCTTTGCGGCAGGCCACCAAGTCTTCAATGCTGCCACATCTTGATGAGAAACATGAAATTTGAAGACCTTTTAATAAGATCTGTATACGGTTCAGTAGAATAAATCCAGTCCTGACGTCGAATTTTTCTCTTCGCAGTCGCAAAATCTCCTTCGCCATCTTTGAAAGAGCGACCGGGTTGAGGAAAGTAAAGTGTGATTTTTGAAAGCCCCCGTCGTGACAAGGGCAAGCAGGGTTTGTAGTACGGTATTGTTGCAGGCAATCACCACAGAAAAGATAAAACTCTTCTACTCCACTGGGGATGTATTCTTCTTCTATTTTGAAAAACTTTGTCGGGGCCTCTGTGACCTTCCTCTTCTGTATGAATGAAAAGTTGCGTGTGAATGCATTGAATTATTTAAGCAATTTAAAGTGTAAATTCAGAAAATGTATCTGTTGACCAAACAACGGCAAGGGTGTCAAAATGTAAACTTTATTTTATATTTATTGACCTAAAAAAACTTTCACACGGTGTTGACAACCTTCATTAATTAGGCCCCGCTTCTGAATTGATATAAATGGGGCTAAAAAACAGACTCAGCGAGCCGAGATAAAGAAGAGCCACGGTGCATTAGTCCGGGGGAATCGCCGGGGATATTTCACGGTTAATTTAAATGAGGCCGAGAACCAATTATAAAAGTATTAGGGAGCCAGAGGAAGGCGGGTCCGCCCGGTCTCGATGGCCCTCTTTTTTCCCCTCGGAGGTAGCGGGCTTGTGGTATATGCACCGAGGGAAATGCACCCGCCCATCTCGTTTCTACCGAAACCGCATTGCTCTACTCTGTATATACACGATGGAAATGTGGATTCAGAAACAGTACCATTTACCACAGTTGGCCATTGTCCTCTTTAGAAATTGCAGAGGAGGTCCCAATCGCCAATATACTTCAATGCAGTAGAGTCCAAGTTATCCGTATCTTTTATTTTTTTTTTAACTAAAAACTTTTAAAAGAACTAATAATTTGATGCAAACATGTTTGGTATAATTCGCTTATTTAAAGAAAGAAATTATTGTGCTTAGAAGAAGTTAAACCTCAAATTCCGCACGATAATAGTATTTACATATTCGCTCCCCATACGATTTTAAACCAAAGATAATAATAAAATTTCCAGAACAAAAGGAAATTATTGGTTGTGGTTGGAAACTGTAGAATAAAGCTCACGAATAGCACGAATCCAACCAAAAGATGTAAGAACATAGATAATTTAAAAAAAACAAAAAAACAAAGTATTACATATATAAACAAATATTTTAAACAATCATTTTCACCATCATGACAACATGTACAGTGTTTTATACATAAGCTTAAATAAGAACATGGTTTGTTATATTCGTTTTTCGCCTGGTCCCCGATATACTCGGATAATTTGGGTTCTACTATACACTTTCTTGACTTAGGTGTCTTATTTGATTTCAATAAAGAAATCATTATTGATGGAATATCTGCTCAAACGTATATCTAATGTTCTCAGAGTGGTTTTCTCTGTAAATTCAATCCAATTTTGGCTTTTAGACTTGGGCTAGGAATTAAGAAAAAGCGGCCGATTTTGAAGAGTATCGTCATTTCCTGCTATCACAAGAACAACAATGTAGCTCATGTAAAAACGGAGCGACGTGAAGCGACCATTACCTGACAAAGGGCTGCCAATGGGAAAAAATCCTGACGGTGGCCCGGTTTAATGCCATAAGGCACGATTCTGCTATTATCCGAAGAACCGCAGGAGACGGGCTTTTTACTAAAAGCAATTTTCCCCACGGAAACTCGGCCGTTAAGATATAATTTAGCTTCTACTCATTAGAAGAATCTATCTTCATCTAATAATGTTTTGTGTGTGAACAGGTCAATCCTATCTACCATGAAGTAACAAACAGGATTAGAAAATGGAGGATTAATAGACATCCAAGAAATGGCGATTTTATTGTATTGTAAATTTAAGTCAAAAGTAGTTTTAGGTATAGTACGTTTAAAATGGAAAGAAGGTGGGCGTCAGGCGCTGACGTTTGACTTGTCCAAAAAGAGCAAATCTCGTTTTAAATTTTCAATTAAACTCTGTAAACCTTTCCATTGTGAAACACGAACAGTTGGCGTAATTCTATAAGAAACGACTTCCTCGGTCCAGTCGAGACAGTGTATATGGGCATTACGGTCGAAGATATCCCCCCGTCTGAGGATACATATAGAACAAGTGGACGGGACGTGAATTCTTAATGGAAACGTCGGCCCGCATCTTACACTGACACGTCCTACGTCCACGTTTAGAAAGCCGTAATAAACCCCTTTATCGGACACGAGATCCTTTGCAATACACAGGTTGACTATTTCACACAGTATCTACAATGTAACAAGAAATTGAATACGAATGATCCGTGGCGGATTTACAAGTGTTACAAGAGATGGCTTCGATTTCAATCTTAAACGAAATTATTCAATTAATTAATATTTATGGAAGGTATTTGTTGAGATAAAAAAGTCAGTGTCACGAGCGGGATTCGAACCCACGACCTTAGGCTAAATACGCCGCTACTCTACCACTTGAGCTATCATGACTTCGGTCCGCAGTCGTTAATTGATCAATCGGGCCACGAACTGCAATGGACTAAAATGAAATTTGAATGATTATTCAACTAGCCTTATCAATGAACCTCTCTATATCAACCAAATCATTAATTATAAAATCTGTCGGTCAGCCATCTATTACCATATTTGTTCATATTTCGGTCTGTTGATGTATATATCTTTCTTTCCATCCACTAGTTTGTCTATCGAAAAAGACTTCTTTTCTACAGCCATCTGTTATATACTAATTTATCTCCTACTTTTCTTTATACTTTTGAATCTATCTACCACTCTGTCACTCCATGGATCTATCTAGCTGGTTTTTATTTTATTTATTGATATGTCTATTCATGGTTTGCTCTTTGAACACCTATCTGTATATCTATCTATTCTTCCAGCTATCTGACCATATACTGTTCTTTCATCTACTGGATATCTATCGAAAGAACACTTTATACATTTATCCTTCTATGGAGCCATATATCCCTCCCTCACCCTCACTCTCACTCACTCACTCTCTCTCTCACTCACTCACTCTCTCTCTCTCTCTCTCTCTCTCTCTCTCTATTTTTTTTATTTTTTCTTCCTCACTTATTTAATTATCCATTATCATCACAATCGTCATATAATTAGTGTCTATCCACCTATATCTGACTGGTTATGGACCTCATTATAGATAGTAAGTATTATAAAACTTAAAATAATTTAATCAAGGACATAAAGGACCATTTTTGCCTCCTAAAACTCTTGAATTATAATTGAGTTTATCAAAATATGCTGTTAAACTATAGCAATACGTTTTTCAATTTAACATTTTTACGTTTCTAATTGCAAGTGCGACCTGCACACATAAATATCTAAACAAATTGAGCACAGTGCATGTGCACATCCTGCTAATTGTCCAAATAGTTTATACTAAGGGAACATAAAAGTTATATCTGCAAAAGGTGGTGGATTTGAACAGCTTTGAAACCGCATTGAATTATACCCTCAAAGGTACTAAAATGCATTTTTCTGAAATAAAACGGGAATCGATCAAATTGCGGTCTGGTGTGATGTAGGTTTCGGAAAAACATTTTCTTTATCATGCGAACGTTTCGATCTTTATTGAGATCATCTTCAGAGCTCAATAAAGATCAAAACGTTGTAACAATAAAGAGAATTTTTCTAAAACCTACGTCACCAGACCGCATCTCACGATATCCGTATAATCTTTCTTTTAAAACTTGACTGCATTTTCTGGTTTGAGAAGGTAACTACTTGAAGAGCCATAGCTCAAATATTTCTTTCGATTCCCCAATTTACAACTTATATTTTCATGTATATCTCAATTTCTCCTCTTTTCAAAAGATTTCTTTGGAACCGAAACAATTTATCGGTCTTCATTTTTGGAAGTATATTAATCTCAGTGCCTCAGTAAAGAGAAAAATTTTCACTTAACGTGCATAAGCAGCGTCCTTCAGCATCTACCACCCGATGAAAGGGAAACGCTCGTGATTTGGACTTTTTCCTTTTACAGACGTACGGCGAAAAAGCGGGCCCGCCCTGCATCGCCAGTAGGCGTACTCGAATCATAACTCACAAAAAGTAGAGCCCAAATCCGCCCTCTCATTAACATATAAATGGTAATTTCGGATCGGTGCTCTACCGTGTGGGAAACCCACGCCCTGCTCTTCTACCTGGGCTACCTGTTAATTTATCTAACGAACCCGGGTCACGAGTGTTAAAATCGGTCTCAAACCGTAATTATTTCCTCCGGAGAAAAACAACATCGACATAATTAATTCGTGATCGCCTAATGAATAACAATGCGGGTAAAATGAAGTATTTCCCGTTCATGGGCTTTTTGTGAGAGCCGACTTATGAAAGAAATACTTATGGTAATCGATAATCCGAACAAGTAATTAGCATATTTTTATAACGAAAAACTTCAATGAACTTGATCTAAATCAGATTGAGAAAATCATGACAGTTTGATGTCACGACAATCACAGTACCTATGGATAATCTTCTGGTTTTAAATTTATATTACGTATTAAAAATATTATTTTTCTTAATCTGGAAAATATCCAATTTCACGATTGCGGTTCTTTATTCGATTTTCTGATAAGGATTATGCAAATCTCTGGATCTTGTTAGATCTTGTTGAATATTAAGAATTTACTGAACCGAAACAAAAGGTTTTTGTTTCTTCACATAATTCTAACAAGGGGTCTGCTTTAATATAAAAAGTTTTCTCAATTTAACCTACAAAATAAAAATTACGTAACCAATAGCCATTTGATTTATGACCAAAGCAAAAGCTTCTATGGGCAACCAAATCGGATAAAGACGCTCTATGAAGAGGGCATAAACTCACTTATTGATCTTATTTGTTTGTTTCAACACCAATTTTTAAATAATGTTTACCTATTCTGAAAGATTTACTGCAGCCTGATGCATGAACAGACCTATTCCATTATCACAATCATCATATTGCATTTTATAGAACCGGTACGGGCCGTTTGCTTGTACAGAGGGATTTCTGAATTAACTTGATGATGACTGGAGAAGCGAGATCCGAAGGTACATTCGTACCTACTGACGACTTGGGAGCAACCGACAATTGTAAAGGAACAATTGTACGTACTGGCGGACTTGGCAGCTGCAGACGAGAGCGAGAGCAAAAGGTACTTTCGTGTGTACTGGCGACATGAGATCAACTGCCGAGAACAAAAGGTACATAAATACTTACTAGCGAGTCAGAGGAGCTGCAAAGGCGAGAGCAGAAGATTTGTTCGAACGTACGGGCGACTTTAGAACAACTAACTAGAGTTAAAGGTACGTTAGTCGTACCGACGACTTGTAATCAACTGCAGAAGCGAGAGTAGAAAGTACTTTCGTGTGTACTGGCGACTTGGGAGCAACCGACGTGAGCAAAAGGTACCTTCGTGCGGACAGGCGACTTTAGAACAATTTACTAGAGCAAAAGGTTCCTTCGTGCGACCTGGCGACTTGTGATCTACTAACGAGAGCAAAAGGTACATTCGTATGTACTGGCGACTTGGGAGCAACTGACGAGAGCAAAGGGCACCATCGTCCGTACTGCTACGTGAGTGGGGTGACGAGAGCAAAAGGTACGTTTCTGCGTACTGGCGACTTTAAATCAACTGCAGAGGTGAGAGCAGAAGGTGCTTTCGTGTGAACAGGCGACTTGTGAGTTAATGACGAGAAATTTCGAACGAGAAAAAGAGAAAAGAGTTCTTGAATTTACAAAATTTTTATTCCACAGAATTTATTTACCGAGGACTTGCATCGAAAAGGAAGAAAAAATATAAAAACTTAAAGTATTAATTCTCAAAAGAAAATGTTTAAATTGGCGTAACCAGTTGCGAAACGCACTTCAAAAGTTCTTAATTTCAAAACTGTCACAAGTTGAGGATTGAAGTTTGTCTGTTGATGTAACTACTTTAAAGTTGAAATTGGCGAAACGACGTTTAGGCAAGACAATGAGAGAAAGTGGCAGTTCCAATTACGGAATTACAAGGGTAGGAAATTGTCGATTGGATCTCCCAGCGGGGGTCATTAATCGGCGTTCATAGAAGATTCTGAAGCCCATTGTGTACGAACGTCGGCAGATTCAAAGTCAAAGGCGATTTTTCACGTCTTCAACCCCCGGGTTCAATCAACCGTGCAGGGACGTTTCCCTTGTCCCCCATATGGAAGATAGCGCGCCGAGGATGCTGGGCGGATCCGACTAATGGACAATGCCGGTTATAGCACGCGGCATCCCAGTTATGCGATATTCCACCCATTCGTTATTGATGTCCCGCTGCGGGCCTTACGAGGCGTCCTTAACAGTGAAGCTACCGATCCCAGCGATCCAAGAAATGCACGGCTCCGACCTTTTCCCGTATGAGCTGTTCGAAATGCATGTTAACGGGCATCGGGTCCGTCAAAAACAATTTTCTCCTGCCGATCCCGAGATGATGGGTTACTATCCTTCTCCTCCCCGCGATTTATTAACCATTACTGATAATTACTTGGGAGAAAGGTAAGGCCGGCCAGGCCACGCATACTAACAGATGCCCTCGGATGGCCCCTAGGCGTTTAGCTTCATTAATAAACTTCCCATACTCTTCAACACGTAATTTTGAAAATCTCAAAAGAGAAACTGCTCCAACAATTCTATCCCAATATTTGTTCTGGTCAATTTATATACAAGTTTCGTGAAATATAATATTTATATGGTTTAATTGTATCAATTGTTGGTACTTACGCCGCATATACAACTGGCCTATTCTACTATCTTGGTACGCTGACGGTATGCTGGAAACCTCTTCATGTTAGCATACCTTCCCTAGTCATAAACTGTGTTTAACAGTTATCCAGATATTTACCAAAACACAGTGTCAGGATGACAGGTACCTATGTAATCCGTAATGGGGGCTGTCCCCAATCACAGATGATCAGGGTGTCTCTTATGGATGACGGCAGTCCTGTGATTGAGTTATTCCTACCGTTCAAAAAAAAAAGAAGTTTCCTTTCATTCTGTGAGTGGCTTTATTTTTTTGTCATTTTATTTTAATAGAGAAGGAAAAAAAAGAAATTAGAGTCAAATTTTATTTCCATTATTTTATGTTCTTTTCATTATTATAAAATAAACAGGAGTGTAATTTTTTTTATATTTTACTTGATTTTATTTATTTCTAATTCACGTTATTAAGTTTTGTCACGACAGTTTATGGTAGAATTATAATTTTTAACTATTGAATTGGTATACTCACTCCACTATAACCATTTTTATACAGTAAAGAACAGTGAAAATAGCACATTTAGTTGTATTTGTATCAATTGTCGAAAGCGATAATTTAAATTGATTTGTCGTAGAACTTCGAACATTCCCAACTCGAGAACGAAGAAGGGAAAGAAGAAAAAGCTTAAACAATCTAAACTTTTTGTTGAAACTAAAGACATTCCCCCAACTTTTTAGTTATTTTTTATTATTAAAAAATAATTATTATAACTTAGCCAACTTCTTTTGATTTGACGTTTAGTAGAATCAACCATCTGGCTTTCTGATAAAGACTAATCTCTAACAGTGTATGGTGATTAGTGTAAATCCTTTCATTATATTTAGTTATCTATTGACCAAATTACTTCTTTCAATTAATTAACCTTTTTATGTTGGTTTTGGTTGAAATGAAAAAGTTAGTGCCACGAGCGGGATTCGAACCCACGACCTTCGGCCAAATACGCCGCTGCTCTACCACTTGAGCTATCGTGAATTCAACTTCGTGGTTGAAATTCACCTTTTTCAAATTATTACTTATTTAAAATTTTCATATAAGTTACTTGAGAGATAATTTATTTTTATGAATATTCAAGAGGTATTTTTTATTAGAATGTATACAGAACTTTCTTGACAATGTATACTTGTGTGGATTAGTTAAGTATATATTTTATAAGTTGAATTCCTGTCTTAACTAGGAATGTTGGACAAACGATCCACAAGATAAATCCGCGTAGTTGGAATCTGTATTCTAATAATTGCACTTTGAAGTTATGTAAGTCAAAAAGAGAGGTAAAGTCGGTCGGGCTGACGAGGCTCATCCATCACGAGTTAATAAGCTCATTACCGGCAGAAGAAAAGTATATATTATGTATCATTACACTAAATTCAATTAGAGTGCGAAGCCCGGGTTTTGTCTTGGTGACTGATAGGAGCCCGGGTTTGATAAACTGACGGCACCCTCGGCTAATTGTCCGGACAAATGGGACTGCATTAGTCCCACTTATGCTCCTATCCGACCTAAGTTAATTGACGGTCGATTCGACTTTGAAAAATCGGCCTGAGATCGTGGCTCGGGCGTATTGAGCCAAATCGCAAGAAGAGTATGGTTACAAATCGATCAAAAGTAAATAACTTAAATTCATTCCTAACTGGAAAATCGAGGGTCGTCATTGGATTGATTCGCCATTAGAGAAGCCATGCAGACCCAACGAGTTTAAAAGAAAAATCAGCATATGCAGATAATGCTAATTTACACAAATGCAAACTATCTTTCACAGTTTGCCATTAAATATTGTAAGCTTGCATAAAATGCGTTCAATATATTTATATATATAAAGTGTTTTCTGTTTAATATTTTTAAAACATATAAATACATTAATAATGCATAAATGTAAATAAATTTTAAATACTTTAATAAATACTACAATTGGTTAGACTTGCATTAAATAAAATACATTTATTTTGCAAAATTGTTTTTTTAATTTTTTTATTTGCATAAATAAAGGAATGAGAAGACAATAGAATCCTTTGTATGAATTCCTTTCAAATGGTTTAAATCATGAGTCAAACTTCCTTCCTGTTAAAAGACAATGAATTAATCTATAAAACTCTAGTTTTTACAAAAAAACTTATCGTGAAATTACCAAATTAAAAACCTTATGTTCCTCTAAATAAAAAAAGCATCGATTTATTTAAAATAGGTAGTATACAATTTTTATTTCAATTTCAAAATGTACTTTCCAGCCAATCGTTTAAATTATTCGTAAGATCAAGGATGTAAAATGTGATGTTAGGGGTATGTAATACACTGCGCCATTTGATAATTTTGTATCCCCTGCTCTGCGTCCACAGAACTTTGTATCATAATTCATCAAGAAATTTATGTAGGCCCGGTTTCAGTGGTTCAATTTCTTCTAGAACATCTCAAAACATTATCACAGTTCGTGAGTTGCTGTCTCCTCTGCTTCTTTGTAGAATGTGCCGTGTTGAGATATAATCTTTCAGTCCACTTCTTTTTCATTCAGTCTGCAGTGTCCTGTTAAGGATCCTCTCAGGATTCGAAGTTTTTCCTACTTCGTTTGTTGCATTGTGTGTTTTTTGTCTAACATACTCATTGATAGTGTGAATCTCTATGCCACAGAATGGCTCAGGATTTATGAGAGGTATATTATCTGCTTCCCCCTCTCGTTGCCCTTTACGCCTGTCTTGGGACCCATTTATTTTGCCTAATCTATTTATTTGCACAATTCAGCACCACCTTTGAGCTAGTTATGTTGACGGCTGCTTGACTATCTGATGATTATAGCTACATTCTTGTTTTTTTACTCTATGTTCGGATTAAAGGGTGAACCCAAATTTGCTGTTTATGTCGTCTCTTGGGGCCATGATTATCAGCTTTTCCTTCATTAGGCTGGTACAATCTCTCGTGGTTATGCCGTAGCCCTAACCTGGTTTTTCTTTATTAATACTGATAGTAGTTTTATGTGTTGTCCTCATTATCATATGGTGGAGATAGAATAATCCAGTATTTTCCCCATATCAGTCATGTTCACATCATTTATCTGAACTAGATAATCGTGTAAGGTCGAACCAAGTTGATCGGAGGGACAGATCAAAAGGAGGTTGCTTAAATTTCAATTTTCGGTCCGCTTTGTTTCGCCATTGATGAGATTAAATTGAACGTTATTTATTGACGAACGTTGTCTGTCGAGACAAATATCTTAATGTCAAATTTGGCAAAGGTACTTTTGTGAAACAGTTCGCCAGACAAACCTGACGCCTCACAGAGCCTAACGAGCGAAATTGGACGGACCAGGATGATAGAAATGAATCAAACTACAGAAAGTATAACTTGCGGAAAAAGCGGAAACCCGACTGACCCGAAGCGAAAATAATCGGACCGGGTTTTATATCAACTGTATATTCATGTCTTTTGTACGGTAGATCTAGAATATAAATTTTGGTTCCAAATTGGCATGCGTGAATAAATATTTCTACATTGATGATTTAGTTTAATAAGTACAATAAATATTTTATTTTCCAGAGCATCTAGCCTTGACGTTAATTTGTTTATTCAAGACACATGATTATGATCGCCCTTGGGTATTGCCATTTCTCACAATTAGTGAGGGAAAAAAGCCGATCCGACGACTTTTTATGAATGATGAACGAGAACAGTTGATGAGTTACGAAAATAAATAAACGCAGGAAGGAAAAGTGGAAGAATGTCAGTTTTGAAGCAAGGCGTATCCCGGTTGGGCAGACGTGACTTAGACTTTCAGATTAGGCGGTGGCCAGGCGGGTATCGAAGAAGCCGAGAGATAAACGGAATCGGTGAACTAGAAATCTACACTCACGCATTGTACACTCACGAATCGTGCACGTGTTCGGCTGTGGCGTATGGACGGGCCGCCGGAGGGGCCAATTTGTGGCCGGGGTTCGACCACTTTTGACCACTGTACACCAACAGCCGGGCGACGGCCCCCTCCGGCTAACAACTAATACGTGACCGGGCTCACTCGGCATAGCTCCCGACTCGACGGCCAACTCGTTTTTATGAAATAAAATCATACCATTAAACAACCGATGGTCAAGGGCAGACCGGTGATTTTCCATTTTTTCATGGGGGTTTCGTCATCGGCGGACGACTGCCACCCGAAACACGGCCGAGTATGGCCAAACAGCGGAAACCGGCCGACCATAAACGACTGTCAACAGACCCTCAACTTCAATCTTTCTTTATGTTGAAATCATGGTAAACGAAAGATTCGGTGCATTATTAGAACAATTTCCATTTGCCTAGCACCAACTAATATTGGACAATAAAAGACTTTCCAAATTTACTTGCTTCATTGAAATTTCACAATTAAATTGTTGTTTAATCCATAAAAAATATGGCTAATGAAAAACAGGGTGCAATGAATGAAAATTTCCGATAGCCTAGCTCTAATTTCACATGAACCACTGACAAAAGGCACTTGACACTTTTCAACCTCAAGATTCAATATTTCCTCAAGTACAAATTAAGCCTAAACTAAACTCCACGTGGGCCATAACCAAGACTCCTCATACGTGGTGTTTAAATTAGATCAATCAGAGCACTTTGGTGTACTTTAGTCGTTACCAATCATTTTGGTCTGCTTATCTTCGCTGGTTTGTTCTGTCAGACGCGTTTCGACATCTCGCCATCGGGATGAACTCAACTAAACATTTTTGTAATGTTAATTTTACATACGTTACCATTACCAAATTTTATTACAACTATTCAATTATGTTCTCCTGCGTAATGATCGACCTATTTCATGGCAGAGTGTAAAAGATGAAAAGGATGGGTTAATAGAATTTTATGGCCAAGTTTCTTGTTTGCACGGCTGTAGGACTTTAATTATTAAGTGAATTGAAAATAATTTGTGAGAAGATACTATTTAACCCTGTCTGAAGAAGCACTGAAAGATATGGGGAAAACTAGAAAAACTTCCGTTTTTCTTTTCGTTTAATTTTATTTGATAATGAAGTACCATTATGTACAGGGAGTTTAGGGTCCAATAAACAGCTGAAGAAATCACAGGACCTCTGTGTGATTGTACTTCTTTCCTTGGCGTTTGACACGTATTTTCAAACTGCCAATTGAAGTCTGGTCACATTCACTTCCCCAGAGTGCACAATATTCCTCGGGGCAGAGTTGAAGGTTGAACCCACCTCTTTCTCGATAATTGCTTACTTTTACTCTCCAGACGTCACACACTCACCACAGAGTTTCCGATACGAAAGGTTAAACAACTTCTCTCTTTCACGCTAATAAATTACATTCTTTCCAATAAAACCATGCCACTCACTAAGCACAAATCCGACGATATACCAACATACTGCCTATAAACGTAAAGCCTTCTGCAGTAGAAAATGTACTTGACTGTTACTTTATTCTTACCATTTATTAAACACAAAAATTTAAAAAAATGGTAATAAACCTTTAAACGCAAACAAGTGGACTGTAGATCCATTATGATTTATATTTGTACATTATGTTTTTTTTATTTTCAAAAATTTGAATTGACATATACATTCTGATAACTGAATACATTTTTTTTTTTTTTGGGGGGGGAGGAAGGTTTACGCTGGCATATTACCCATGAAGTTTTCTATTTTCATTTTACTGTCGAGCGGGATCGGCCGACCAGGACCTTCTCATCTTCTAAATTTTCATGGTTGAAGATAATCAAAAAGAAACGTTTATCGACTTTAGAAATCCATAGATTATGTTGAATGCTGATGGATTGTTGCTTATTAGAACAGATTCTAAGTTTATTGGTTTGGAAACGTTTGGGACTTTGCTAAGATTTTTTAGCAGTTTATCTCTTTCATTTTCGTATTCTGGACATTCAAAAATTATGTGGGAAGGATTTGAAGGCCAATCGCAAGTGGGACAGTTCGGAGACGATGCCAAACCGATTCTCTTCTTGTAGCTACCCCATAGGCCATGATTTGTCTTCATTCTAAAAATATTAGAATAGACCTCCTTTGACATTCCTTCTGGGCTATCGCCTTTCGAAAACTATGGTTTTTTCTTGAGCTCAGGGAACAGTGATCTGTAATAATTGCCGACATTTGATGCGTTGTATTTTTCTTGCCACAGATTTCTACAAAACTTTTCCAAAATGTTTTTCCCGTCATCTTTAGGAATTTTAATATCAAGGGTTGGACCTGATGTTGCAGCCTCCTTTGCAAGGGCGTCCACTTTGCGTGCACATTTTGCAATAAGCCTGCAAGCCCTTTCACCCAACACAATGCCACCCTTTTTCCCATGATTTTTGTGTGATTGTGTGAATACATTAGAACTACAGTTGCGGAAATCTTCATGAAAAAAATTAATAGTGCAATTTTCAGCTGACCTATTACGTAGTTTCAATCTAGGAAGAAGACAACATTCCAACTGTGATTTTTTGCCCCTGTTGAAACTATGTTAATAAGGAAACGAGATGTGGATTCGGGGTCGAGATGTCATCAAAGCAAATTCTGGAAATCCTCAAATGACCTAGAAAGGGGTGGGAATTAGCTTGAAGGATCGTGCAGTTGATTGCTCAGAAGGCGAATTTTTCGGACGTTAATCGCCTTCTAGGTACCATCCCGGCTATTTCCTCTTCAAATTACCTTTCCCATATAGCCGAATGTAAACAACACCGGACGTCGCCCATTACCGCTTTTTCCATATTATTTTTTTACGCTTGTAAATATCCCACTCCTATAAATATGTTAATGTAAAAAGACGATTATGGTTTATTACGGTTTAGTGTTATGGATATGAGAGGTCTAGTTAATTTCCGTAGAGATACGCCGGAGGGAAAAGGGACTGTATAAGATATGAGGAAAGGTATACATATTAACTACCGGGGTTACACAGCCAGTAGCCGACAGAGTCGTCCTCCGATGAGAATAATGAATATCCGATCAGAGCAAAAAAGAAAAAAAAATTGTTGCTACACGTTTTGTTTTAATTTACCCGTTTTTGACTCTATTAGAAACATGGAATTAAGGTCTGAACGTACGAGTTCGACACTATCTTACTTTTTTTACTTGATATGAACAAACATATTTATTAGCTTTAATGGGGTTTCAATTTTAATTTTTCTTTTGTTTTGTGTTCGACTACGGTCTGGAGATGAACGGCGTAACGAAGGTTCGTGATTTGTTCTCCTCCAACTTCTTTATACATCCGATTGTGACCAATGGGACCTTCGATGGTTCGAGGGCGCGATGGAGAAGAACTGCATCACTCCACGTCGGGATGAAAAACGGGATAGGGTTTCTTGCCCGGTCAAAAACCGTTTAAAGAGAAGCGCGATGACAAATTGGGCATTTGATAAAGAAACGCATGAAATGCCCGCCTTTGGTCATTTTGGGCGCTAGGCGGAACTAAATTTAAAGCATGGTCGAGTAAGTACGCTTTCACGCCGGGTTGACCACAACTTGTTGATGCACCTGATACCTTAACCAGCACTAATTACACCCGTTTAACTTTGACGCTTCGCATGGATTGGAACATGGTGGACTCCAGTCGCAAAAAGTACCAGCGAGGATAAAAGAAGGATAACCATGCCACTTGGAGATCCTTTTTCTCCGAAAAACCGCCAGAGCGTTAATGGTGGCAAAGGGACAATTTTAGACGCACGCCCCGATCACTAAACCAAATAACTTTTTTTGTAGTTAACTGTAAACCTGTAAACAAACTAATTAGCCACGGGGGGAACAACTAACCCTTACAAAGATAAAGCGTTTTATTCCATAAAAGCCTTATCAGAAATTTCAAGACCAAGACCCTTACTCTTAAATAAATCTGTTTCACACAAATAAATTGTTGTAATGTTTACTACAGCAAAAACGATACTTACTGAAAAAAGAAACGAAACATAAAGACAACAATTTTTTCTTTAAATCATGTTTATTGTGACAATCATAAATATATTGACGCATTTTCAGTTATACTGACTTCATATATTAACAATAATAGTATTGTTAAATATTTTATCATTACGTCAATTTTATCATCAGTGACATAATATAAGGCAGTATAAATGGAAATCCAAAATTCTACACACACTTGTAGCAGTCATGGTTTCCACTATGTATTTCTTCTATCTTTGCCCACCAGTTTAATAGTGTTTGATCAACCTTTCAGCTAACGTGAGGTAGTAATAGTAATAATAATGTGGGACAAACAGCTGAGGTCATCACCGGCCCTTTGCGTGTTTTACTTCTTCTTCTGGTCTTTTACGTGTATTTTTTAATTCGATCTTTAATTCTATCTGTTACTAACCCTCTGATACATGCAAACTAAGTCGATATCCTCAAAGTTAGCATTTCATTTGTACCTCAGGTTATCAACTACAGAACATATATGAAACATACAAAACATATATCTCACCATAAACATTCACTGCCGCAGAATACTCGATATTCCTCGGAGCAGGTTGAACCACTTCATTCTCGCTAATAACTTACTTTTATTCTTCAGAGGTCAAACACATACCCCAGAGTACTGGATATTCCTCGGGGCGAGATTAAACAACCCTTTACTTTCAAGCTAATAAATTACATTCATTCATATAATTAAAATAAACACAAGACCCGATATAAATATGGAAATCTGGTCAAACTCAGTCCCCCAGAGTTGTCGATAGTCTTCGGAGCAGGTTGAACCACTTCATTCTCGCTAATAACATACTTTTACTCCTCAGACTTCACACACTTACCCCAGAGTACTCGATATTCCTCGTGGGCCGGATTAAACAACCCCTTACTTTCACGCTAATAAATTACATTTGTACCTATAATTAACATAAACACAAGACCCGTTACAGATATAGAAGACTGGTAAAATTGAATCCCCCAGAGTATTCGCTATTCATCGGGGCGGGGTTGAACCACTCCATTCTCGCTAATAACTTACTTTTACTCTTCAGAGGTCACACACCTACCCCAGAATACTCGATATTCCTTGTGGACGGGTATAAACAACGCTTTCCTTTCACGCTAATAAATTACATTGATTCCGATAAATTAACACAAGCACAACACCCGATACAAACATAGAATAAATTTAGACTTTTCTGGTCTTTTACTCGTAATTTTCCTCTTGCGGCCATTTGAACATCTTGATCTATTACTGCCTTGCATTTAAATGAAAACTAAGATATCCCAAAATGCTAACATTTTTGTTCCTTAGGTTATAAACTACAGAATAGACATAAAGCCTACAATACATTTATAGAGGATAAATCACATCACAAACATAGAAGTATAGTCACATTCACTCCCCACAGTACTCGTTATTCCTCGGGTGGAGTTAAACAACCCCAATATGAGATAGTAAAATGCCAAAAAGCGTTATAAAGTAGTGAGACTTGTATGATCAGGGATGACAGAGCAACAATCAAATGAAACAAATCTGCAAAACTTTAAATTAGAATTGTCTGTTAAGTATTTAAAAGGTTTAAATGAAATAGGCGAGACCGCATTTATTGAATTCTTTATAAATTGTTAATAATCAAAATTCGAAAAAGAATTTTGTAGAAATCGAGTCGACTTTTGGATCTATAAAACAATTCCGGTCGGTCGGTCTGGAACGGTGGGAAAAATTCGATTAATCTTTTGATATTTCTATATAAAAACAAATGAAACCTCAAAAAGTTAAAAAAAAAATCTATTTGCTTGCCTTTTTGCCAATTAAAATAGCTGATGTTAACAGTTTGAATATTATTGTAACAACTGCAAATCAGCGATATGTATAGGAATTTGGAGAATTACTGTTAGTATAATGCATTATACTTAGTGGTCTATTGACCAAATTACTTCTTTCAATTAATTAATCTTTTTATGTAAGGTTTTGGTTGAAATGAAAAAGTCAGTGTCACAAGCGGGGGACCTTCGACTGTGTGTATAATATTTATTAAGTTCTGGCGTGATTTTTCCAAATCTGTTTTTTAAGTATATTTCTTCTATAAGAAATGATTTTTTTTAAAGGTAGATTTAAAACCTTCTAAAAAGGAAATTTCAAGAGGGATGATTTAATAAGGTCCGTTTAAGTCGATAACTCAAATATGCTACCTTTTAGAAAGCCGCTTATTGCTGGAAGCCCCCAATTACATTTCTGGAATCGGACACACTCCAAAAGGTCGTGACTAGCCTTAAGTTCTAAAAAAAGGAAGAAAAAGCCCTGTGTGATTTTCCTAATGCCCCCTTAATGCCTTGCGGGGCACGCGCGGCCTGTGATTTGGGCCCGGAGCGGTCCGATGGACAGGGGAAGTAAAAGGCGATAGGATGCCACGATCTGCTTTGATTCATATTGGTCCGTGTCGGCCGATGTGTCGAAACGGTCACGGAAGGCATGGATCAGGACCGTGATTCACTTGGACACGACAGCCTGATGTCTCACTCTTTGTCCCGCTCCAACGGGGGAAAATCTCGGACAATAAAAGCCATTTTCACGAAGTGTGGACTAGCTTCACGTCCACACGACGACGCAGCCAGTGATTGAAAAGTCCCAGGGATGGAGAGAGGAATCAGAGGGGAAGATTGGCCTGCCTAAAAATTTTGATTTTACGGAGGTTTATAAAAATACCTATTATCCAGGAAGGCCTTTTGTCTGAATTATGTGACGACCTTCCTATGGATTATAACATGGCATTAAAAAAACTGTCGATACTGACGGTCATTAGTTTTTCATGTCGAGAGCCCAACCATTGATATTGTACAAATGTAAAACAACATAAATCGTGGAAATAAAACTCATCAAACCTGGAACAAACATTGTGAGATTTCTTGTGATGTCTGGATGTGTCAAATCAACAATGTTTAATCATTTCCGATACTCATGGTTAGTGTGTTATTATGTTACTTAAGTTCCTTTTATATTAACATTTTTAACCCAACCCTCTGAAGATGGCAAAAGGAGAAGCGCGCCTGAAAGACCAAAACAGTGCGGATAGACATACCAGGAAGATCTGGTCAGAAAATACTTTTCTAAACTGCGGAAAAACTCATCAATATGATATGTAAGAGTTAAACTAATTGTAAATATATTATAAAACTACGTTTAATTACAGAAAATTGACGGAGAAAAACATTGTCATTAGACCTCACCATAAAACATGGTTAAAAGGATCATCAACTGATCGAATAGCGTGTTGATGACCGATTATCGACAGTTTAATATGGTGATGATCAAATCTAACATCAAGAAAACCTAATTTTTGAAAAGCTTTTTATTGTTTTAAAGGGATCCTAGTATGCAGTATACCATGATATAAAGGATCTCGCATTACGATCTTGTTGGCCGTACGTCCATCTCCATCTTCCTTATTACACTGAAAGGCAATTGTTGGATGGTAAGGGACAGACGGCCACCGAACGTGTTATTCGTGACTTGAGAATTGAGCAAGTGCTTGTTTTAAGAGGCGGTTTCACGAAACCGCATCTCAAACATTCACCCCGAACGTCTTCTGACGGCTGTTTCGTTCCAATGAGCATACGTCCGTCCGCTCTTATTATGCGATTCTCCGCTTGGAAATGCGAGCCGGCCTGCGGTTGACCAGCGATCGCACACCGCGGTTTACAAGAGTTTAAGAGTTATAACGGTGGCACGTTGTCCGCCTACCTTTAAAAGAGCCTATGTGAAATATTTATAACCGTCTCTAACCATCTGAGAAATCGGCACATGAAACTTCAGCTGTGCTTAGTTACATTCTGGGCTGGATACAATAGAAATGTTCACAGTTGATGAAAAATCTGTAATGTTTCTACAAATAAACGTAAACGATAACTTGTTGAAAATTCAAAATAGAAACAATAGTAGAGTTTTCACATCAAAATAAGCTTTATTAACCAATTGGTGAAATCGTTAAGGATTGGTAGCCCTTAGCGGTTCTGGTTTGAATAGCGAAATTGTCCTTCGAAACATTATAAAAATTTAGTGTCACATGGTCCGACTCTCGTTCACGACACCCAACAGGTTGGTCGGACGTTAAGTCCATCCTGGATGACAGGAATTACTTTACATTTTTCCTGTTTTATTCTCTGGTAGGTTTGTGTTAAAAGTTTTATTGTGCAATATAAAAGGAACATTCAAACCTACCACTAATTTGAACAATAAAATCTGACAAGAGTAGGCGGATCATCACTCCGCAAGCTCGATAAAATATACCAGAAAGATGAAATATGGTGATGTTTACATGTCGGTTGGAGTTTTAAATTTTCATTCTTGGTAGTTTCTTTCCTTGGCTTTTTCCAATTACCACATACTATTTTCATATGTAAAAAATAAAATTATCCCAGAAATATTAAATCCCTATATATTTCCTTCGCCAGAAGTTAGTTGCTTATAGATTTTTTAATCTAATAATTATATTTATTTGTATCCTATACATGAATTGTACCCATTACAAATTGTTCTTAACGGTATAAAACCCCATGCACTACGCCAGTACTGCAGGACACGTGTTACGAGAATCTAATATTGGCAATCAGTTTGTTGTCGGGTTCATACGAGGTCTCGGGGCCATTGTATGGAAAGTAATGCAGAAGACTTGAGCCGAAGGGTTAGTTCGCTGGTTGAAAGATTGCTGTGAAACTGTACGAAGCGGGAGCAATTCTTTGACGAAGGGACTGATAAGTTCATTGAATAATGAGGTTGGAGACATAGTAAGGAGTTTGGAGGAATCTTCTGATGTCTTTTGATTGGAATGCTCGGATTTAACGAATGATGGCTTGGTGGTACCCCACAGTTCCGCTCCAAATAGGTCCAAGTGATGTTCTATATAAAGTTAATTCTTCACTGCCATTCCTGATTTCGGTCCGTGCCCTCCTAATCGTAGTTGTCCAACCCTTCAATGTGATTCTGGAAATTGCCGGTGACTTGGGTAGGATTTGGGTTAGGTGATAAAATTGCAGTATCATACACGTTGGTTGCAAGGATGGCGTTGGGTTGTATCTTAGTGATTATGTAAAAGAAATATATACCGATTTGATTTTGTAAATATAAGTTTTTCGTTTGTTCGTTGTCATTCTAAACACGCCCTTTAATAAATTTAGCCATGTGTGGATTCAATATTTAATCAGAATCACGGGCTTGACTTAACTAGTTTTTAGTGTTGGTTTGTCTGCATGAGGATGATGAGTTCATCATTATCGCCTATGTAAGTTCAACATTATGTACATCTTTGGATATTTCGTATGTTACAGAAGACATAATGAAATGTGAAAAGCACAGCTTTTAGGAATGAAGAGAGGCGAAAAATGTCTCACCTATTTATGAATTAGCTTCTTTCGTATCTAGGCGATGTTTTGAAAGCACGATTATTTGACTGGTGAGGGGAAGAGACTGGTGTTGAGGACGTGTACAAATTTCCCCCGAGGACGGTCCTATTAGTAAACGACGAATTCCCACCAACTTGGATTCCAACCGTGCCAGGTTCCAGGTTTGGAAGAAGCCCTTTGCGCTTTATTCTTCTCTTTTGTTTCACGGCTTCCCGCCACCGGTCTTTGTCGTCGGCATGACTATTTAAGCGTTCTCACCCGGCTTGGAGAAGCCGCGGAATTTCGGTACGGGCCTTTTCATCCGCAGTGGATCCTAAAACGTCCACAACAATTTAATCAAGCCTCAGAAATAATTTTAGCCTCCCGAATGCGGTAGCAACTCGTGACAGTATAAAGCACGCATAAAACTCACAAGTCCATACATCCGATGAAAGCAAATCGTAAAGTACATAATTTTCTTATTTGAATTTCAATACGTACGAATTACATAAAACTCGCATAAAGTCGGACGAAGCCTTGTCATTAGTTTAAATATAGTTAATTATTGTGTCTTCCTTCATTACAAACACATAAACCAGCAAAAAGACAAAATTATAAATTGTGTGATATTTCGTTGACTTTTCTCAAGTGATGAACCTGGACTTTGGTCGTCCGATCATCATAGTCTGATTGCTTTTGTCTCCAAGATGGGCTTTGAGTTTTAGTTGGACTTCAATCGTCTGCCCAATCGTTTCACACAACTGTTTTTTTCCAAAATTCTCCAAAGCGATATTTGTTTGCAAGTTAAAGAGTTGTCAAGAAATGACGTTATTTCATCTAGCATCGAGATAGTCAAGAGGTATTTTTACGCCTGGTGTTTCGGCATTTGTCCATCTTCAGATTCAGATTCAGTGAGATTGTATTAAAATAAGAAAAGGACTGTCAAAATGACACACAAACAACTGAACATGTCTAAATGCGGAAACGGCCAAACTACAAGAGTAGATGAGTCCAGTAGATCTTTAGAAGAAAAGGTTCTAACTTATATCTGGTAATTCATGAATAATTCTTCTTTTAATAAGCGATTCAAGGAAACATTTTGAAAAAGGCGCATGGAATTTCCTTTTCTTGTACATCTGCCATTAAGCGTCCTTCTTGATTCAGTAAAGTGGAAATTTGACAATATAACGATCTTTTATGTGACGTCAACATACATAATCTAAAGTAATGAAAGTTTTCAAATATACAATTTTTGTGTAAAACATAATTTTGTGAAACAAGTACTGTCAATTGCATCTTCCGGTTCGCAAGACGAAGTTTTGATTTTAGATGAGAGTGAGCTGTTTTAAGGAAATTTACATTTGAAGCGGTGTCAGTGGAATCGCCTTACCTTTCCATTACCCTAAGCGTCCCAAAAAAATTTTTATCCTCCCGGTATAAAGTCATCAAAGAGGGTTGTCAGTCCCGTCAGATTATCATACATTAATAATTGATCGCAGAGGTTAGGGTTACATAAAACTCGAAGCGGTGTTACCCGGTCAGACGACATTCCTCGTTTTTCGGACGATCGAGATTGGCTCCCGGGTCCGAGTTGATAAAGCACGTACACTTACCGGCCAAAAATATCCCTCCTCAGCTTCTTATTAATAATAGGCTATAAATCAAGGGATTCGTACCGAAATGCCACTTTTTTCCGTCGGCTGCAAACCATAGGAAGCTTTCTATCTGAGGCTTTTATCGAATGGTGCACAGATTCCAGTGTTTAGCAACACCCGTCCACACATAATTGAGTGATGGAGCAACGTTTCATCACCGAACCTGTATATAATCGATAGTTCCTTTTAACCATCTTAGGAATTAGATTGCGCTGAAAACACTACTTCGAAAAAATGGATCTGAGAGTCAAGAGCTGTTTGGTAGGAATTAAAATGAAGGCTAAAATCACAGTAAAACAACATTTTTCAAAATAGATTTATATCCTACACATGAACTACATGTAAACTTTAGAAATAGCCAATGTAAAATAAACATTAAATTCACAAATTTCGTGGTCCGCTCGACCAATTAATATATTACAATTAATTAAGGTTTTTAGTTGAGATAAAAAAGTCAATGGCATGAGCGGGATTCGAACCCACGATCTTCGGCTAGATACGCCGCTGCTCTACCACATGAGCTATCGCGATCTCGATCCACTCGGACACTATCTTTTATCTCAGCTAAAAACCTTAATTAATTGTAATATATTAATTGGTCAAGCGATTAGTGAATTTAATGATCTAAAAATGAAGTATACTTTTTTATCTCAACTAAAAACCTTAATTAATTATAAAATAAACATGTAGCTCGATCTTATCAGATCATCCTGCTTCGCTTATTATTTTATCACTTCTCTGATTTCAGCATTTATTCTTTAGTGACTATTCAGTCACGTTTCATAAGACAATTTTTATCAAATAAGTCAACAAAAAGTTAATTAATGTGGTCAGGAACAGTTAATCCAGCAGGCGAGTAGGCATTAAATCGTCCATGACCATTCTGGCTCGCTATTCTCTTATATATTCCGTCTGTTTAAACGAATTTAGGCATTTCGCCTTATTCAGTTTATGTGTGATTTTTGTTAGTTGGGTTCATTTTATGTTAATTGTTTTAAAAACAACTCTTGTCCTCTTAAACACAATATTTCACAATGAATTATAACAGTCTGTAAATATTTTACGACTGACAAAATAGACGATAATCGTATCGAAACCATCCTTATTTGCATATTTGCAAGAAGAAGAGAATGTTTAAAACTCCAATTGTGGTGAAGTGGGCCAGCTCATTAGGACTTGGTTAACGACCGAAGCTGGAAGTCAGAGGGCTATTAAAAAAAACCCTAAAGACAAAAAAACACGATTTATACAAATAAATTAACCATAAATGGCTATGTAGGAAATATAATAATAAGTTAAGATTGGTTAACCGATTTTTATCAAACCAACATTTATCGTTGTTATCTTCGGGCAGGCAAGGTTTAAAAGGGTGGTTAAGGGAATTTCGGTAACGGGCACGATCCGGTATCAGGACCCTGTTGAAAACTGGTGAAGCCTGGTAAATAATGAACCCGGAGGACCACCGTACGGGGGCCTTTTTCCCATGCTCGACCTGCTCCTAACACATAAATTTGCCTTATCTACAAGTTTCGGCTTTTAGCCGATCCAGCAGCCGGTGGATGCGGGTCGTGAGACGTTAACGCGTACTGATAGATGCCCTTTAAAAACAAAAACCGATCAAAAAGACCAGATTTTTAAAACGATTATTTTATAGTAAGCATGAAAACCTAAAGTTAACCTATGAGGAAATAGTATCGTACTAATTAAATAATTATTAATTTATTTTTTCTCTCTTAATTTTTCTCCCTCCGAAACACCTATACAGGACTTTTATTTAAATTTACCGCTTGTTAACAGGTTAAAGTGACCAAAACTAATTAAATGAGAAATGATCTAATCAGTTGTGACGCAACCTCCTCTATGTCAAGAAATGTCTGTATGCATAGTTAGTTAATTTTAGCATAAAACAGTAGCCGATTGGGAAATTAGTTTTCCGTATGGATTTGATTCAAAATGGATTCTAAAATTGATGTAGAACGTCCTGGGCATGGGACATTCGATTTTAAATCCGATATTGTACTTGTATAAGCCATAGGATTTCAAATTTTAGACTAATCGAAATGTGGAGTTGGCGATAGAAGACGTAAAATTAAATTTGCTTGAAATACACTAAAATAACAAAAGTTCTAATAAATTTAATAAAATCTTAAGGGAAAAAAGTGGCCAGGTGTTACTTATCACGTTTACCCAACTTCACAGCAATCTCTCTTACATCGCTTATTAGTATTGGTCGGTTATGCTTGGGAGAATCGTTTTTCCATTATACCTCGGCGAAGTTCAAGAAGTTGAATCTCCTCTCGGTTAACAAGTTTGTTGAAAAGGAGGACATTGATGAAGAGTGCCGTCCATTGATTGATGCCGCACTACATCACCGTCCTCGCGCTTGAGGTGTTTCCACGCCAAAATATTTCCACGGCTGGGCTTTCCTTGGATTTATGGATTGTTTGCGCCGGTCCGTGAAGTGATTAGCGAAATACGTGGCCCGCCAGTTCGCACTTGCCTCTTCATCCGTCAAGTAAACACTCGTTATGCTACTAATAACTCAGACCTTCGTATACATACAAAACAGCTAACCAAAATGGAAGAATAAGACTTTATTCGATAGTAAAATCACTTATAGTTGAGCTATTATGTTGTTTAATCTAAGCGTTGTCCAAGCGTATTTTCCTGCTGCCTGTTCACAATAATTTTGTTCTGCAAATACTTCTTGCTGCAGTCAAAGTGTTTTGGAAACGTATGTCAAAAAATAATCTAAAAGGTTGTTTAAATAGACTATCGTACTTATTTTATAGGCCTAGTTACTTACAGTTTTTTCAATTACTTCCAATTAGGTAATAAGTAACAATGATACATAGATATGTACACACAAACAAGATTGGAGAAACTACCCATTGGCAGTACTCAATAAGAATTTTTCTCTATTCAACGGAGAATAGTGTCACTATCATTGTCACTGTTACAAGATAGCTAATCTCGCGGCCACCACCTCTTCAGTTTGAAGGAATGGACATTCCAATTTATAGTAGCTGGGAGGGTTTTATGAAATTTGCTGTAACGGAGCGGATTTCATATTGGACTAAAGGAATATCGAGATCTGTGTTTGTTTGTTTCGTTGCACACCAAAAATATTTTTCTGAGGATTATGTTGGGCAGATTGGATGCGACGGATATTAGAATGCTTGGCCGAACCCCGCATATCCTGTCTGTAAGCCCATATCGGCTCCACTTTGTGAAGGAAGCCTTTTGCTTGTAAGTGCTAAATTAGAAGTTGGCCAATGTTTTGCGCAAGTGTTTCGTGTCATAACTTCTTGACGTATCAGTCATGTGTAAGGATTTCAGGACTATGTACATAGGTATCATACCTTCTCCGCAGTTGGCAGTTATTGAAATGAACTGTAGAAGAAATTTTTTTCGGAGGGTGAAGTTTATGTGGGTGGATTTTTCTGGGTTGAGTTATCTCTACTTTTGTCACCGAGGCTCCAGAAGGGTGAAAAGTTGTTGAACGTTTCAACTGGAAATTGCTGAATTAGAGTTGCTTGAGAGGATCGCTATACGTCTGCAAAGGTTAGGGTGGCGGTCTGAGGATTGGATGGGAGATTGAATATCGATAGGGGGTGTGGTTAAGAGTTCCACCACAAAAGTACAACGAACCTCGAAAAAATGGGGAAAAAATGTGTACACCTAGTGCGGTGCGGCGGCCAAAGCACTACCCTCAGGTACACCAGCAATGATGACTCAATGACTCAGAAGTACTGGTCAGTGAAGTAGCTGCGCTAGGTTTAGTAGTATATAGGACAAAAACAGCATGCCCAGTTGCCAAACGCGATCGAAAGCCTGGGCACATCAGAAACCCCCCCCCCCAAAAAAAAAAAAATTCTGCCTCACACGGTGGCATTGCAGGCCGGCTGCGGAAACCAAACTGATGTTCTGTAATTTTATAGCCATAAAAAATTTGCATGGATCTAAATTAATTTTTTTCTACCATAAGGTTCTACATTATTAAGACAAAATAATGATTATATCATTCTGAGAAGGTGAAATATTACTTGGGGCTATGGAAATACTAGTAACAAACCTAATAAGCAGATAAAAGGAATATCTACATGGATTTCATATGTTATTTAATTATTGATAAAATTGTACAACTATATTGCTTAAATAATTATGCATATGTATGTTGACAAATTTTATGTTGAAAACTTATTTTCACTAACAATAACCCTAACCATCCCTAACCATCCCTAAATAAGGCGACTTCCCTGTTCTAATCAAACGAAAGAACTTGTTTACTCCTAATATCCAAAACATTTCGTCTTAAAGTGAAGATTTGTATATTTAACAATTCGACAACGAATTTTGTGAAACTTTTACCTTTAGAATAAGGTAAAAGTTTTTTAAAAGCTTTATTTCCTCAAGCTTACTGTCGCTTCGAGTGAGATGCAACGTCAATCGCACGTTAAAGGGCAAATATACTTGAAGAAACGAATATGTTGACAAATGACTATAATTTAAAAACTAAACATTTTATATACATTAAAAAATATGTCACAATGCAATAAAAGAATGGTGTAACAGAAGTAAAATTCAGATACAAGCCAGCCTTCTCTGTGTTTTGTAAGAGATCAAGTTCGTTCAATTTTTTTAATTTGTAAGACATTATAACTACTTTCAAGCAGGTAACAAGTAACAATGAGCAAGGTAATATATACATAATNGCTATATATATATAATAACAAAAAAGTGGCAAAATTCCAAAATTGTCTTCTTTTTGTCTAATACTATGTTGCAAGTCGATTACAATTATATTTCTTTCCTAACAACCTTGTCTTCTCTTTTAAACCAGAAAGAAATATAGAAAGAAAGTACAAGTGACAGCAGAAAAACATAGAACAACGTTTTAGAATTCCAACTCTGATATTTTCTATCAGCATGCCATGGTGGAACCATGAACAGGGTGTCCCGTATTTTCAACATTCAAAGTTAATACTTATTAAAACAGTGCTTAATTCTGTGTTGCCCAAACGTGTCCGTTTTAACGGTTGACTGACGGTCGGAAGAAACCGGATTTCGGACCGCAAAAGTTCTCCAGGGCGATATGAGAGTGGAGATCGACAAAGTGCAAAAACACTTTTAAAATTTATTTACAAAGGATGTTACAAAAAAATTATAATAAATCAAATTGCATATATTATTTAAATTGTGCTTTTATTGTACTCTAATGAGCATTTTTAAGGCAATATGTCTTAAGATACATTTTGTTGAATTTTGCAAGTTGCGAGTCATCTTTGGATACGTTTCTAGATGTCTATCTACAGGGAAATTCAATATTTGTCAACAAAACATTATGTATGTTGTCTATTATTATCAATGTAAGCAAGCTGACGAATACCCTACCGATTGTTGATCGGCGTCTCGACATCATCGGAGATGGGTTTGCAGTTCAGGAAATAGTCTCTCCCTCGATCTTTCATTGTTACTACGATCTAGGAGCATAGAAGAACTGTCCAATTGTTTAGGCAAACACAACTGTACATCTCCCGTCTTGAATGTAATAAATCCCCCTCGTGTAATTGATTAAGTCTCTTGAACTTCCATTTTTCCATTCAAGGAGGCTCCCACGCTTATTAAATAATTAAATAGTGTAATAACGAGGGTGATATTCGTGTGTTATTACAATGAGCACGCCATGTGAATTTCCCATAAGAACAATATCTCGAGGCCATTACGTCCGCTGTCTCTTCCAGCCCCCTGGAATCCACCTTTTCGGACAATCTTTCAAATTGTCCACCACCACACGGTCCGCTGACCCCTTTTTTACCACGAAAAATGTCTCATGGGAAATGGACGACAAGCCATTACGTTTCCCACACTTCAGATATCTCAATTGGGAACGTGCTATTAAATACCGTTGACCCCGATCGACAATACAAAAGAAATGAAGACGATGCGTGGTGTTTGTTCGCCTCCGTATCTGCGTCAATTAAACCATTCCCTTTTGCTTACTCACAGAGGAAACTATTATTCAACTATTTCCACCTGTCACGTCCTCAAATTACCATTTTCCGAAACCTGGAGATGCTCCACAGCTGATGAAAAAAGGAAAAGACGAGGTACCACCTGTTCTTCAGGAATTGTCTCTGAAGACGAGATCTCAAAACTGGACGGGCGAGTTCAAATCTGCAGAAAGGTCAGGTTTTCGTTACATCATTACAATTCTGCAGTAACACGCACTCCGCATAAGTGCTAATGTAAAACGATTATCGATTAAATTAAATGTAAACTATTCACTTGATATTTCACAATTGGCTTTTTTTTTGCAAATATAGGAATAAACAGACCAAAGAGATAATTTTTCACAACTAAATGAAATTCGATTAAATACAAGGCTTGTTTTTCAGATATTGTCTGAAATTTGGACAAAATACAACATATGCTGCTAGTATGTTGGGTTCCAATCTTCGTAGAGGTCATTAGACAGTTGAAAAAAGAAGACTAATTGCTGGGTTCACTGAGTTTTCGGACCTTATAGTGCCATCATCAGAGCCTATTTTATTACAAATTAAAATAAATACACAGAAACATACAATTAAAAATTAATGTACTAAAATGCTGTACTACTTTCCCAAGAATGAAGAAAAACGATTAAAGTGGAAAATAATTTTAAAAGCATTTTGGGTTTAAGGTTATGGAGCACATGGCCAGCATACTACATTTTTGACGGTGAAAATAGACATGTATATAAAATTATAAGTAATTATTAGCATACAATATTTATATTTGACAGTAAAAACAATAATTTATAATAAAGTTAAACAATACCTCGCTAAAAATCCATATAAGGTCCAGCATTAAGGTTTTTCTTCATTCTTGGGAAAGTATGTATAACATTTTATTACATTAATTTTTAATTGTCTCTGTGTACTTATTTTAATTTGTAATAAAATAGGCCCTGATGATGGCACTATAAGGTGCCGAAAGCTCGGTGAACCCAGCAATTAGTCTTCTCTTTTTCACCTGTCTAATGGCCTTTACGAAGATTGTAACCCTGCATAGATTATCTGCAGATCGATCAACAAATATCATATCTATATGCTATTAGGCTAAATAACTGAACCTGAAGTTAAATAAATAAACCTCATGTTTTCCACCATTTAAATCCACGAGTTTCAACTATAAATCAATTCTGTGCTAGTAAAAATATAAAGAAAAATCAGCGGATTTCAGTTTGCTCATGCATGTTTTATAATTTTGCGAATTTCCATAAATCTCGAATGCGTTTTTTGTCAGCAGGTGGTCGATGGTAGTTGTTTTCGTCTGGCCGCATAAAACCAGTGTCTGGCAATGTAAACATTACATGATGCATGTAAATGCGGGAGGCGTTATCGTGCACGGTCTGTTAGGGCCCACGGTCCGTATCGACCCCCCTTCGTTTAGCACCCTTCTCAAATTGGGTGTCAAAATTACACTTGATCATCTCCCGCGAGGCCAGCCGACCGAAACGACAATACAAATACATCCTTCGGGATTTACATTTCGAGAGGTGTGGCGCTCATTTCTCACCTTACAGACAAAGGCTGTAAGTGCTTCCTTTTCTTGTTCTGATTGAGCCAAGACGAGGGCAATTTGTGCGGCCTGGATCTGTCCGCCTATTGTTATAAAAAAAGAAAAGAAATTGTCTTATCCGGGTTGTCAAGGAAAAGATGAGGATCTCTGCCTGGTATGCTGTGAAAATTGCTGCGGGATAAACGTTGCTCCTTATAGGATCGGTCCAAAGAAAACAGAAATAACTTACATCCCAGACAATGAGAAAATACATGACCACACTGTTCAAATGCTCGATAAATGATGTAAAACCATAAATATTACCACATACTATATAAGGAATAAAACTGCAAAAATTTTCTTCTACTGTAATAAATAAAAGATATAAATCAACGTTGAGTTATCTCAAGCAGTGAGTAAAACGGTAGAAAGAACAAAAGACGACTTGCAAAATCGTATCATACACCGATAAAAGTATACTTAAAAAAAAATGAAAAAATAATTACACATGCAAAGACATTTTGTTTACTATTCTTAAGAGTATTAAATGTCCTATGACTGCGATGATAGGATGTCCACCATAATACAGTTTTTATTGAACTATTATCGAGGAGAGGAAATTCGCCTCATTTGAAAATTGTAAAAACGGATTGAGGACAGCATCAAAGTTCCAACATGCTGTGAAGTAAATGTCATGCTTCAATAAATAAAAACTTGTTCCGTGATATTTGCCCCGTTCATTTCCACTTGCCAGTCAATACTTACATAACATTGGCGTTTGAATTTGGAAAAAAAATTGGTGATAATGGTGATACAGATATATTAGTGAACTATATAAATATTGCATTAATAAATTATAAATAAAAATATTCAAAATTAATTGTCCGTGTACTCTGAGCTAGACAATAAGATAGATAATATGTTAGATTGCATAAGATCGACGTTCTCTTTTATTTACCTCCTTCTTTCTGTCTCTTTCTCTCCTCTCTCTATCTCTCTCTTTTTCTCTCGGTATGATGCTCTCTCTCATCTCTACTCCCCCCTCTCTCTCTCTCTCTCTCTCTCTCTCTCTCTCTCTCTCTCTCTCTCTCTCTCTCTCTCTCTCTCTCTCTCTCTCTCTGTCAGACAAACACACACACACACACACACACGATTTATAAAAAATAAGCCCACCACTATAATTTCTATCGACAAGATCACCATCTACTATGATTCATTAAGACTTATTAGACTAATACTACTAGTAAGCTTATATCAATAAAACATATTACAGTTTATTACCTATAAAAACAATTCTTTCATTAAAAAGTATTTAAAAAAGTACTTTGTGATGTTTAGTTAGATTTTTAATGTTTAAAGGGTACGAAAATTCTATATTTCCAATTTTTGACTTAATACTGGGTCACGCTCGCGTATGTGTCCGGCAAGGTTGCTCGATGAGTCCCTCCTAGTTGAGTTGTTGTGCAACTCTTTGGCTCCGTACAAAGAGCGTGTAGGAATGTCACTCGATATGAACTTCATTGAAGAAGCAGGGTTGTTTTATTAGTGTGAATGTATTTATTAGCGTGAATGTGTGGTGACAGAGGGCCCATCGACTCTCAATTAGGTTAGTTGTATATGTGTAAAGGGTGATGGAGTAATATCAAGTACTCGCCACCATAATTGAATAGATGGTAGAAATAGAAGAGAATGTATTTAAGAATTAAGAGTTTAGAACTGCGGGCGTTGGGTGCTGAATTGACCTAGCTGTTGACAGCACCCCCTCGGAGCCCAACCCCGTGGTTGGACTGATAAGACCGCGAGGTCTGACCCGGACAGCCAACATCCGGGGTGGGTGATTCTCGAGGCCTGCCGTGGATTTATGATCAAACTGATTATGAGTGACAAAACTGATGGAGGAACAACAGATTTGTCACTGAATGAAGAAGAATAATAGAAAACAATTATTAGCCAGAAGAAGAATAACCATTAGAAAATTCGTCTTTTTACAACAAATTCCTCTCGTTTTCAGGTTCAACCATGCCGTTTTTTTTTTTACCATGAATCCCCCAGTTTTCTGTCATTGGTGAAGAATCAGCCGGACAGACGAATTCTCGCTAATGAGCGCTCGTCACTTTTTCTCTTCTTATCTGTTAATGCGATGTATTTGAGACAATGGCCGACGTTCCCATGCTTTGTTATCTCGGCGCCTCACATCCACCTTCACTCCCAAGGAGTAATTCACTTCAATTAGAACCTCTACTTGTAAACAATTATAAGATTCTTCACTGGAAAAACATCACAGGCAAGTATTGCTCAGTGAAAAGAGGTTGTGTCTGAAGTAAAGCAGTCGTCTTGAGCATCTGATTTGGTGAACTCGGTTCATAAGAGCAGACCAGTTTTCACCATGATTTTGTTTACGTGTTACAAATATGATTTGAAGGCATTAAGTGTCGTTTTTATGTTTGTTTCTCATGGAACCGGCCTAATCTGCACTTCTTGTAATGTCAAGTCATTTGAAGTCATGGTGAGATTATAAAATGCGTTAATGAGAATATTTAAAAAAAAGGAAGTAGTCAAGTGTTTTAAGATAAACTTAAGGACTTTCCGAGTTTTAAATCTCAGAGTGTCAAAGCCCATTTCCGGAGTGGCAAATGAGAAACCGGGCGATCGACGTGTGGAATCGTGTGAACGGCGAAAAGCTGGGAATTGGGATAAGCGGAAGTCAAACCGGCTTCCGAACGACTTCGCCTATATCAGTGGAAGCCGCGGGGCAAGCCTCCGGCTTCATCGGGACCATTAGAATCGGAAAGTTTTCTCTTTGCACCAGATCTGCCTGCCTCCGTCCCGGCCCCACCAGGCGACCCTGATGATATCCTCACCGGCGTTCCCACGCCGTTCGGACTCGCGGATTTTCACTTGAATCGATCATGCTGCGAACGAGGCCTCGATAAAAAGCGAACCGAACCGCCAGCAGGTTTGACAAGTCGTAGGCAAGTCTAAGTGGATCGTCGATTTGAGAAATTTCAAGGTTTAAAAATTACGCGCGTAAGATCGTATATAAGATTAGTGTCAAGACAACATAAAATTAATGTGCAATTTCTTGGGGTGATGAACTCGTTCGGTCGTTTTCGATCAAATCGACACTGAAGTCGGCGAAATGTCAAAAATGCGTCTAACAGATCAAACTTGCAAGAAGAGGCTAACCAGGAAAACGTTTAACGATAAAACTACACTTAAAAGAAACAATCATGTTTAAAGAAAGTTGAAACAAAACCGTATGACATAACCAGAAGCTGAAATCCGTTTCGCTAAATTGCAATATTTATTTTTTGTACACAGACTCAGAAATATGCTCCTTTACTATTCCTGAAAAACCCTCAGCTTCGACAGTTTTTTTTCTTCGGTTACTATTATTTTTATTATGCATGAATATAAACAAATCAAATATTACATACGCATATAATTTGTTTAAATTCCCAACCGGCATGCTGAAAGTTGAAAACGATGAAAGTTGCTGGATGTGTCCCACCTAATTGAAGGTGTAACTCCTTGGCTCTATATAGTGAGCGTGTAAGAATTCCACCCGATATGAGAATCGTGCTTGCGCCCTTGATCCGATTTTTGAAGGAAACGGTGTTTTTTTCTTAATCCTCCTTCTTCCCCGCTGTACCTACCGGACACCATATACCGGCGGACCCGCCATAATCTAAACTTAATTCAAAAAGGCACGTGGGATTTGTTGTTTTGAGACTAAACTTCCCTCCTATTACCTAGCTTGGTGCTGAAGAATTAGGAGGGGAAAGGGACTTAAAACGAACTTTGAATTTAAATGAACTAAATGGGTACTCAGTTGTTGTTTCTCTCTCACATGTATGTTTTGTCAACAATTAAATAAATAATATAAATAGGAGCTAAACTTATTAACATATATAAGGTATATTATGTTCATATATTCATACTTGAAACTTTTTTTGACAAATTTTAAATAAATGTTAAGCTAAATGAGAGAAACAGGGTTGTTTTATTGCTTCAGATATCGAATATAGGGAAGCCTTGTATTCATGCGGTAAGTCGAAAAAATGTTGGCCCTCCAAAATCAAACATCCCAGTCGCATTTTGCGTTTCAAACCTTTGTTAACAAATTTCGTTTCATGTCTGTTCATTTGTCTGCGGTTAATTCTATGTAACCGGCAAAACTGCGAAACCACGAGTCAAATTTTTATGAAATTTTTAGAGATTTTGCGGATTGTTTTTTAGATGGTGCCCTATCAGTTTCATGTCTATCGGATCAACGGAATCTCAAGCGGAAACGTAAAATCCCTTAGCTGTATCTCCTAAACCATTTCACTGATTTTTATGATTTTTTCAGGGAATATGCGGGCTGCTTTCTACGTGATCCCCTATCAATTTTACCTATTAGCATGCGCATACACAAAATGTGAGGAAGGTACACTGCGCACCTACTTGTAGGCGTTTTATTGCATATAATACCGATGGTTTTGTGTACCTGGTGTGTTGAGAGTGAATGTATTTATAGTCGAGAATGTGTAGACAACGGTATATTGAGGACTCCATCGACCCTCAATTAGGTTAGTTACATAATAGTTGGAAAGGGTGATGGAGGAACATCGAGTACTGCATCATCCTCATGACTGAATGGTTCGCAAATAAGAAAGAATGTCTTTAACCGTAAGTAAGAGTATGAGCGGGTTTGGATTCAGGATCTGATTGTTTTGGAGGCTGAAATGGCTTAGATGTTTAAAGCACCTCGACCCGACCTCGGTGGCTGGACGGACAAGATCGAGTTCCGATCCCGGACTGCCAACACCCGAGGTGGATGATTCTCGAGGCCTGCCGGTAATTCATTGTAGATTACAAAAGCTGGGATTGCCAGTAGACAGCGAGAAACGATATGCTCAACTCTGCACATGTTTGTATGTATGTAGGTACATGTGTGGATTTGGGCGTAAAAATTCCAAATTAAAAAAAAAATTCTCCGTACATGTTTGGTGTATATATATATTTGCTTATATGTCAATAAAGTATAACTTAAACAAATAAGAAACTTTGGCCAATTGTTGTAATTTTGCTCTTTTCCATTATTTACTCTATATTTTTTAACTGTAATACATGTAGGATGTTGACCGCCACTACGTCAACGGAGGCCCTACATGGCGGGAACTCTGTCTCTCCCCTCTATCTGGACCCCAGCTGACAGTTTGAGTTGTTACCACCACGCGGTCCTACGAACACGTTTCTTTTTACGCTAATGTATTTTAATGTTAACTAGTTATCCTTTTACTTTTGTTTATGTGTTCTTTACCAATAAACTTTAAATCTTTATCTTTTTATTTGTGGGAGACCTTTAATTCCCTACATACATAAAGCCAAAATGATAATCGTACGTAACAGATAGTCAGTTGGTTGTCATCTGCGGTACAAACCTCTTTGACGTGTAGATATAGAAATATGATTGAGTTGTGTTTAAAATTAAACTTAGATAATAACAGGTAGCATACAATTCATGAGGAATAACTCAGTTTAAATTATGATTTCAAAACGAATTTAAGTGCTTTAGGTTACACGCGCGTAAATAAAGTAGACGCGTAGATCCAACAGATTCTAGCTGCCGAGAGGTATATATTACCTCGATAATTAATTACCCGTAAATGATAGGTTTGTAATAAACTTTCCATAACGACTTGCATTACCAGACTAAAGATAATTCTTTTATTGAATAATTAAATCTGACATAAAAAATAGGGGATTAATTTAGTATTTAAATTCGGAAGATTATAAAACTACCTCCTGCCAGTCTTGGCGATAACTATGTTTTTTATCAAGGTATTTTTAGTCATGAATAGAGATTGTTGGTACATACAGCAAAGTTTGTTTTTCTTGAAATAACACGGTCCGTCAGTTTTGTTCGTAATGACAGATGTCCCAGACAAACGCTTCTAGCGGTATCACATTGCCAATGACTGGTCGTTATGCCCAGTTGATCATTTGTAATTAATTATCTCCCCCGGGGCACGCTTTAAACTACAATCAACATGCAACAAATCAGAATCCTCCTCAGCCAAGAACTAATAGGCTGCAATTAAACATGGAATATATACAAACGATGAAATCTTTTAACGAATGGCCTCTCTTACGCAATTGACCTTTTGTGTTTGAGTGATTGTCCCCTTCGGGTTCGGCTTTCGGTACGCTCGGCCTTTACAAACGGTTGAAATCTTCTTTCGATTTAATTTTGGACAACAATACTGATCCAGTTGTGTATATTGTGTATGTGTATATTTTCGTTCAGATGGCAACGAAGACGTTACAAGTCTTACCAAACAAACATGTTTTCCGTTTGAAAACAATAAAATCAAATATCAATAATACCATTTTAAATTTTTCTATTTCACTGTGTTGCCTTCTAGTTGGAATATATAATCCTCAACAATTTCACACAAAACCAATATGACACTACAAGAATAGCACCACACTTTATGCCCTGAAGATGACAGAATAAAGGTCGAAACGTCGGCAAAAAAATGAAAAAGGTTTTCTAAACTACCTCATTCTTCTTATTACTCAAACTTCAAGTCATAGAAAAAAATAACATGAAAATAAGTGGAAAATAATAGAAGTTTGTCATGCCTTGGTTCTTTTCAGAGAGCGTGTATGCTGTCTCCGGATTTAAGAAGGGTTCTCGGGCGGAGTAGCGAGTTGCTGCCCCCCATTTTACTTTTTAGAGGACTTTTTATTGAATATGTTTTATGTGTTTTGTGGTACTGTGTTTTTTCTGAGTGCGTGTATTTATTAGTGCGAGTCGTGAGTTGCTGATGGTGAAATACAGGTCACCATCGCGCCTCCAGCAGGGTGGGTATTTAGGGTCGATGGAAGAATATTTATTAAGTACTCCAAGGTCCCTAATTTGGATTAGATTATTAATATTGTGTTTAGGTCCATGAATGAATATAGTACTCCACCGACTAAACTGAGTGAAATGTACATAGGTGTGAATGTACTGTAGACGTTAGATATTCAGAAATCGTGAGTTGCGGTTTGGTACCACCATCTCACGATTTCTGAATAAGTATCGATTAACGGTCACTAATCACCACACATACAGACGTTAGTTTTGGCTAGATTATATTTTCGCGTCGGTGACTGAAATGTCCTAGCTGTCGAAAGCCTCTGAAGGCTAACCCGTTAATCGGAAACGACGATCTCCTGAGCATTTGGCTCAAGGGGGACACTGTCGGCCCATCCGCATAACGGGGTGTGACAACCCTTCGGGGTTAAAGTCCAGAAGTTCATCGGCTCTGAATTATTTGCACTAGAAAAATGGCCCCTTTTATGGGGCAAATACAGGGTGAATTGCTACTCGTGCTACAAACTTCTCCAGTAGATTCTTCACCCTAAAATGAACAAAAAAGTTCATATTGTCCATGGTCCGATTCTCAACCATTTCAGAGTAATTTCGCTTTTTATCGATTTTGAAAGATATCACGTCCTGGCGTCGGAAAATCGTGATATCTTTTAATCTAAACATTTCTCTGAAAATCTAATAGCACCGTTGAAATTCCCGTTAATTTTTCAATAAGAAGATGACGGTGGCAAAATGTTTGGGCTAATTTTTTGTGTTTTATTTCAGCCAGAACTACAAAAAGAGTGGAAAATTGTGTAAATCGGAAAGTGTATAAAGTAATCCAGAGTTTCTAATTTTAGTCTCAGAAGGCAGCAAATTTGAGGAAAACTACCTGATTTAATAACGCTTCCAACGCACTCGTCATTTTCTTATTTAGTGGTTGTGAGACCAAGATGTTGATGACAAAAAGAGAAAAAATGGTGGTTCAAGGATTGCTAATGTTTGAGAGTGACTTGCTACTCGTGCTACAAACTTCACCAGTAGATTCTTGACCCTAAAATGAACAAAAAAGTTCATATTGACCATGGTCCGATTCTCAACCATTTCAGAGTAATTTCGCTTTTTATCGATTTTGAAAGATATCACGTCCTGGCGTCGGAAAATCGTGATATCTTTTAATCTAAACATTTCTCTTAAAATCTATAAGCACCGTTGAAATCCCCGTTAATTTTTCAATAAGAAGATGAAGGTGGCAAAACGTTTGGGTCTTTCTTCCTTGACCTTCTAGCTGTTTGTAAACTTCTTAAGCATTACATACTAAATGGGCATTAAATTAAATTAAAAAATTTCAATGGAATTATGATTTTGATTCTCTCTAAAAATTAACGGGGATTTCAACGGTGCTTATAGATTTTAAGAGAAATGTTTAGATTAAAAGATATCACGATTTTCCGACGCCAGGACGTGATATCTTTCAAAATCGATAAAAAGCGAAATTACTCTGAAATGGTTGAGAATCGGACCATGGACAATATGAACTTTTTTGTTCATTTTAGGGTGAAGAATCTACTGGAGAAGTTTGTAGCACGAGTAGCAATTCACCCTGTATAATCGTTGAAGAATTAAAATTGAATTTAGATTTTTTAAAAATGATTTTATTGTCTTATTTGTCGGAGAATGACGTGACCATCCAGTCTGTAGGAAACTCTTCGTGGTTTTGTCTGACGTAATAAAAATATTAAGATAAACTCACCATCGCAGACAGCTAAATGTCGACAAAACCATCGAGAAAGGGTGTTTAGAGAAGACCAAACTTCTAGTTCATGACTCACCTCATTATAATTTTTTTTAAAATCAAAATTAACACGGATTGGTATATGATAAAAATTAATTACGCGCAATTATAAAGGTTGCAGTTACAGCCGTGATTTACTTATTGATTGGGACTTTGCTTTTCAAGACAAGGAAAGTTCAAAAATGAATTAGGTAAGTGTTTATTGTTAAAAATAGTAATAACATTGGAAGTTTAGGGGCGGATGAACCGCTGAGGTCATCGCCGTCCTTCTGTTTTTATTCATTTTTCTACTCTTTCGCGTGCATTTTACAACCTGCAGCAATTCGAGGGCCTCGATCTGTTACAGACTCTCTGTTTTTATATGACAACTAAATAAATATCCTAAAATACTAACCTCTCATTCGTACCTCACGTTGTCAGAGAGACACTAGCTATACAATACCTATTGTACATCACCACCCAAAACAAACAAAGTAGTACTCCATATTCCTCGGGGCAGTGTTAAACAACCTCATCCTTTCGCCCTAATAAATTACATTCATGTCTATAAATTAATTCCATTATGTTTTAGTGATCCAATTGACCAAATTACTTCTTTCATTTATTTATTTTATGTAAGTTCTTGGTTGAGATGAAAAAGCTAGTATCAGGAGCGGGATTCGAACCCACGACCTTCGGCTCGATACGCCGCTGTTCTAACCACTTAAAGTCACGATAGCTCAGACAGTTACTTTAAAGTAGGTATCGAAAGGTAGATTCCTTAGAATCTTACAAATTTAGAACTAATTTTTTTTAATGTAAAGAATGTGATATTTCACCATAGTCAATGTAAACAGTGTAACTTCTGTAAGAAAACAGTACGCTTCTATTAAACGTTTTATTGTTTCGTTTTATGAGAAAACCGACTTTTACAACATTGTTCAGTGTTTGCTAAGTTTATTAATTAATGATTAATTTTTATTTAATTAAACATTAAACGTTTTCCCGATCAATTGGAAAAATTTATGTTCCAAATATTTAATCATTATAACTTTTTCAATTTCAACTTTTCCATTTAAAAAATAATAAATATTTTAAATTATTACCACTCGACGATATTCAAATCTTCGTGATAATACTATTATACTTTATTTAATTATTTTTATCATTTAGACTATTCATACTTTCATGTGTCAATTTTCAGGATTTAGACAGTTTTATTTTATAGTTTATTAACATTTTATTAATACTAACATTTGGGTAGCGTTTGATTGTAATATTTTATCTGATTTTAAACTTTTTTCTATTTCATGCTTGTTTTTGGTTTAATTGTTCATTTTATGATTTTTAAGTTTTCCTTTTTTATTATTTATATATAACCGTGCCTCATGGTGGATGATACTGACTCTCAAGAAAACTACGTTCATATCGTAGAATGCGTGCCTCTCATTTCTACAACAGCTTGTAAACTACAGAACAGTTATAAAACGTATAATACTCATACGTATCATATAGTACAAGTACATACATATAGTACTTTTACAAACGTGGAAGTCTGGTCACATTCTCTCCCCTGGAGAAGTGGGGCGTGGTTAGATATGCCCTTCCTTTCACGCTAATAAATTACTTTTACTCTCCAGACGTCACACAACCACCCAAGTGTATTCGATATTCCTCGGAGCGGGGGTAGATATGCCCTTACTTTCTCGCTAATAAATTACATTCTAATATATTTATTATTAAAAGGTTATGTCATTTTTAGTACAGTGTATTTGTTTTTTGTCGCGGCTTGGAAACCTGGCCCACTGGCCTCAAGAGTCATTCCAATAAAGCCTATGAATCAGCGGATGGCATGTTAAAAATTTTGGCCCAATGACAAATGAAGATATTATAGATATGGTCAAGGTCCGGCGTAAACACGATCCTGTCGACAACCGGTCCGGCAAAAAATCGAACCAATACGAAAAAGCCGGAGGGAAAAAGGAATGAAAAAAAAACGCGTGGGTGACAAATGAGACGGTAGTTCTCTCCGGATTAATAGAGAATGTTCCGCGGTCCGGGCCCTAAGCGGGCAAACCGGACTGTGCATCTTTATTACCTTGTATTGCACCGCTTGCCTTTTATTGCACTTCAACAACTCCACAGATTCTAGATAAATAGTCTTGTGAGAAAAATTCTACATTTTATCCTTGTTATTAAGTTATTAAGTTTACGACCGAAGAGGTCTGTGGGAAACGGAAATTAATATATTACCAAAACTGAAAACATGTAAAGGAAAACATAAATAGATAGGTACACATATAAAAACACCGACCCAGATCCTCAAGATGATGAACGATTCAGCAACCGAAAAAAGTTTATATATATATATATATATATATATATACTCACCTTAAGTGTACATATGTATCATAATTATAATTTCACAGTAAATCTAAAGAAAACGAAAGTAATAATTGCATATCTAAAAGAAAAGTAGATAATGAGAAGATCAAATGAAAGGTTACAATGGAATGGGTTTTTTACCTCATAAATAGCATGAGAAACAGTATATTTTAATATATGATTAAGCAATTTCATAATAACTTTTTCAATTATATTAAAATTATACTTAGAAAGATAAAGGACAATTAGTTAGATTATATTCCTAGTTTGGCCGTCTAAACTTAATAACGTCTTTTATTTATATTGGACAAAATAAGCTCAAATCTGCTCATGTATGTACATGTATCCACACATGTATAAAGTTGAACCTACCCCTTCTCGCAGACCATCGGAGATGTAGCTTTTGTAATTTATAATATAATTACTAGCTGAGAATCAACTACATCTGTATGTTGGCAGTCTGAGGCAGACAGTCCTATCGCCCAGCCACCTCGTCAACAGCTAGGTCAATTCAGCACCCAACGGATGCAGTTCCTAGATCATTCCAGCCATTCACACTTTCACGCATTCATAAATATATTCGTTCCTATTTACATACTTTTTTTTACTATTTTACATACATTTTACATGATCAGTTTGGGTGTGGATTACTCGCTATTCATCCATTACCATCCACACATATTATGTAACTAACTGGATCGATGGCAGTACTCAATATTTCACAATCTACTCTCTCATGTGCACATTCACGATAATAAATACATTCACTCTCTCATGTGCACATTCACGATAATAAATACATTCACTCTCTCATGTGCACATTTACGATAATAGATACATTCACTCTCTCATGTGCACATTTACGATAATAGATACATTCACTCTCTCATGTGCACATTTACGATAATAGATACATTCACTCTCTCATGTGCACATTCACGATAATAAATACATACACTCTCTCATGTGCACATTCACGATAATAAATACATTCACTCTCTCATGTGCACATTCACGATAATAAATACATACACTAAAAATACGCTAGGAGGGGGCGTCGGTGGTAACATTGGTAACATAAAATCACTAATATGAAATGTGTAAAAAATTCCCAAATGGTCAAATCGAAAAACTTTCTTAATAGTAACGTTGAGATAGCGATACGAAGCGTCTGCAAAACCGATTCGCTTCGAAAAATACCTCCAACAGCCTAGAACAATTTTCGAAAAGAGGTTTTCTAAATAAGAAGTTAGAAAGTAGTTAAAAGAGTAGTAGTTTTTTACACATTAAGTTAAATTTAGAATATATACGTTATTCTCTAGACATTATTTTTATAACGAATTTATCTAATAGATATTGTCTTCTGAGGTCTAATGGGAGTTCTAGGGATTCTGCTAATACGAACTCAATAGGGGTGGATCTTAAATAACCCAGCCATAGACGGATACTTTTATTTGTGATTAAATATAATTATTCCAATTAATTATTCTTTTCATCTAAGGTTTTTGATTCAGAAGAAAACGTAGTGTCACGAGCGGGATTCGAACCTACGACCTTCGGCTACCTGAGTTCGGATCCCGCTCTTGACACTAATTTTTCACCTCAACCAAAAACCTTAAATAAAAAGAATAATTAATTGGAATATTTAATATGATCAATTATGACCACTAAACATATGGATTAATTTTTTTTTAAACAAAACACCCATAATCGAATATGTTTCTAATAGAACATTTGTAGAATAGTAGAGATATTTTTGGGTCAGTACCCTGTGTATTAAAATTAATCATTTTTAATACATTCAGATATCTTTCGGCTTTTTTGCATAAATTGTCTATTTGTCTAGAGTCTAGACCAACTCAATTTGTTGTCTAAACACAAGCCTTATGGAAAACTGGACATTGGATTTGCGTCGGGTGGCTTCGGGTCACGTCGCGTGTGTACCCCGCATTAACGACGGTTCAGATCACAAGAGGATATCTCACAAATTGTATTATTTCAAACTAAGCTAACATGAAACCGGTAAGGAAAATTCAAGTGACATGTAATGACTAAGGATCTCGTTCACTTCTCTGTTGTTCACGAGTATTTATTAGAAACGGTACCTCTGTTGAAGGTTCAATGTGCCTTGCCTTTTTAAGGATCCGTTCCCAAATTTAGCGGACGGGTTTTATTGATAATCGTAAAAAAAACTTTCACCGGTCCGAAAACGGCGTGGTACGTACGTGTCCTTGACTCTGACTCCCATAAAAAGCATTTTCTCACGATGGATCCCCGACAAGGAACAATTACAATATGAGACAATGGGGAAGCACTAATGAGCCGGGCTCCAGTCTGGTTCTCATCCACCGCCGCGTGAAACGCATTAATTGTCGGTGCGATTTAAGATGGCCGGCTCGCGGATGGCGAGGAACGGCCCAGATTCGACCCGAAACCCGACAAAAGGTGACGTCCTGACAAACGTGCCGACGACGGACGACGGACGACGGCAGAGCGACGCACGCCTTCTGTCACCGGAGGAACCAATCGGCCTTTTGTCAGAGACAACACTCTTTTGTCGCTTACCTTTTTCTCCGCCCCTCTTTCCCTCCGATACGTGACGCTACGGCAAATCGACAACCCCCCCTGAGGATACAATACACATGAAAATTGGGAGGAAAGCTGTGTTTATTTGAAAGAGATTCGACCCATTTTGAAGTTACTTCTGTACAGAAAGAAAAAACAGCCCAGCCCGTTATATTTCTCCAAACGATTCTCATTGTGCAATATTTATACAAAGAGTTCATTGGATTTCTCTCAGTTTTTCATTATTTAACAAGTACGAAATAAAATAAGAAATTATAATGTTCAATAACCATTAAAAATTTCTATTGAAAGATTTAAATTTTCATTTATGTCATTTTAATACCAACACAAAAGCTAAGCGAACATTATGAAAAATATGAGTTATGAGTCGGTCAAACCATGCCCTGTAGAGAACTGAAAAAAACGAAAGAATTCTCCTAACAAGGATTAGGGTCGCCTCATACATGGCCATTTTCTATTAGGCGGCTAACAACAGTACCTAAAACGTAATAGTATTAAAGTCACCTACTAATGGACTATTGTTTCAAAAATCCATAGAGAACGGTGTGCCCTAACTTCAGAAAAAAATCTTAATGCATTGCATTATCGGAAAAACTTATTCGAATATCTGGCAAAAATGCATTGCCCTAATTTAATATACCTCTTTACGTGATTCATGTCTTATAGGTATGGATTAAAAAAAGTATTTTAAGTAACAAAACCAACAAAATATATAAATATTGGGATTACACTACCACTGCTTAACATTAGAACATCATTTCAAGAAGAAAGTAGACACAACAAAATTTAGCCTGTCTGTAACCAAATTATGTTACACAATGACATACAATTTGACGCTAAATTGAAAATCATCATTTCTATAAAACGTTCAGCTAATGGGCTCAAATTATGGGGATTTAAGTGTTATATTATTATTGCACCAACATTTAAATTTTTTATATTAAAAAATGCTTAAAACTACCCTGAAACACACTAAAATTCTTGTTATATTTAGAGTTAGATTTAATGCCGGTTGTTTGTTACATTAAAATTATATTTAAAGTATTTACAAACTTGTTTAAATCTGCCATCCTACAGGTTCACAACAACAAAGAATACAAAAAGTCTATTTCATTTTTTTTCCAGAAGATTTCAGTTCAGTTTCAACTGAAATCTTCTGAAAAATAATTTAAAAAGTATATATATATATATATATATATATATATATATACATTTTTATTGGCTTTTTGAAGAGACATTTTAATACTCCATAAATAATCGTAAAAGAATATGAAGATAAAAACAAACAAAAGATATTTAAGGGATATCCGCGATAAAGAATTTAAAAATAGCTAATATAGACACAAATTTCTGCTAATGTTCAATAAATAACTTAAAAGTTATTATTGGATCACGTTGAGCTTATTGATTTCTCTAAAAGGATCTTTATATCCAATAAAATATGAAAATAGTTTATAAGAATTCTGCTCCTTAAATTTTTCCAAATGCCTATTTCTTAATTCCACTAAGAGATCTGTTATCTCGCCAAGTTGCTAAATTCAAATTAATAATAATTTTTTTCTAAATAAATGGTAAATCAACTCGTTTATTTAATAAATCTGTAAAGAGATTAAGATTGAGATGTAGAGATAAAAATTAAATAAATAAGAGTCTTCAAAAGATACCATTTGTCAACATAAGAGACGACGAGGCACTCCTTGTCAGATGCAATGTCTGTTCTTTTCTTCTTCATCCTTGTTTAAATTAAAATATGCAAGCTGCGAATTCTTCTTCCGATAGAAATATAATATTATAAAACTCAGACATGATCCATGACTGTAGATTACAGGTGGAAGGTGTCCTGAACAACCAAACGTTCAAAATTGGGAAAATTAATTAATGTACATTAACAAAGGTTTATTTTCTAGACGAATACCTACGATTTATTATTGTGTCAATGGATTATTTATTATGTATTCAATAAGGTAGATATTTCGATTTTTAAGAATAAAATTACCCAACCAAATGGTAGTAGCTGAATAATGACAATCAGACACACGCCTCCTTGACTTCGGGTGCCAATCTCAGTGCCCCTTCACCCTCCATCATTTTACCACCCCAATACGCCATTGTGGCGAACGGCCAAAAGAACTACCCTAATTCTAACCAGCTCCACCATTTGGAAAGATTTGTTGTTATGCATTGATCCTCTTGGAGGCGGGAGAATTCGGGGCTTTCAAATCAATCGGATTTTTATAAGACCTGGATGTCAAATAGGCCGGGGGTCGCCGCCTTATATAAGTCGGCCCGAATTACATCCAGGCACCTGTCCACGGCAGGTGGGGCCTAGGCGATCAAGGCAGATGTATCTGCCTCACCTGCGCAGAGGTGAAAGTACGCCCGACGGAAAGTGTTCACGTAGGGAATTCGCACCGACCGCGAGAAATGCGTGCAGGGTCCGGGAGAGCCAGAACGACGCCGAACAATACAGAAAACCAAATTCAAGAAGCCGTATAAACACGGCTCGGGGGCATTACGACTTTCTTTTTCCAATACGATCTGGATCCACAATGGAAAAATGTCGAGTTGCCACTCCTCGTGTATCATTAGGAGCGATGCAAGCATTATGGTAATGGTGATGGTCGGCGAGGCCGAGCCCGGTAATGATACGGTGGGTCTGCCCGAGCTACTGGTGTCCGCCCTCCGGCCAAATCCCTTGCCACATATAAACCATATCTGATTCCCACTTCGCCTACCCTTTATAATTTACCTTTTATATCTCTAATGTGAAAGATAGCCGAGTCTGCCCACACACCAGACCGGTATACGACTCGTTCTATATTATTTGTCCGTGATAATGTTCAATGCCCGGCAAAAGAGGAAGTCGGACGAGATGGTTATCGATTCGGTTCATTTTTAACGGATTCAGTTTCACTTTAGAATAACGAGTTCGCATTAACCATGAGAAACTGCTCAGTACTGGAGAGTCAAATTTTGAGCCAACTAAGCTTTACAGGTTGAAAAATTTAAACAAAAAATGTAAAAATATTTAGAATTCTACAAATTTTCCTAAAACAAAACCGATTTGTTGCTGACTGAAGACGATTGGACGTGTGACATACCGGTAAAAACTGAGCGCAACCTGCTTTTCCAGTTCCGTTTACGATCAACCCAATACGTCTGTACTAACCAACTTTTTCGTCAGATCAGACACCTCAAACTAAAGGTACATCAATGGCATCGCAGATTTCAACCCAAAAGCTTACAAATTCCAAATTATTGCATCGATTGCCAGAAGTTAAAAAAAAGTTTTTGTTTCATTTAACTATTTATTTGAAGCAAACAGTTCTCGATATACATTTATAAGATCAATCCAACTGACATTTGTAGGATATGACCTTCAAGATTTAACATTTCTCCACGCTAGAATCGACCACCGAGTCATCATAATCAATTTATATCAGGTATTTGTCGGTTCCTGATTCTTTAACATTTACGTATTCGATCTAACATGAATGAAAGTTCTTCATGAAAATTCTTCAATGAAGTTTGCTTCCAGTTGTAAATTTATTAATGGGGATCCGCTTATAGCACAGGTTTGTCCCTTTAAACTAATATTCCATGTCGGCAGTACTTAGGTCATGTCAATCTCTTTCGGGTTGCACTTCGGTTTTACGACCTCTCCACTTGCCATCCCGGCCGATTCGTTAGCAACAAATGACACGTAAATTCCTCGGCCTTCCGCTCAAACTGAAGGGTTTCAATTCCGAGAGATAAAATGGCCGTTGACGTGGACAAGTCAGATGGTAGATTAGGACCCCAGCGGGACGGAGCTCAGCGGGGACCTGTCACCATCCAGGATGGATCTCCCTCACATACCATTTTATTGCAACAATCCTTTGTCAAATGTTGCCTTTTTTACCATCGGCCGATTTCCAAAGATAACCCACGTCACATCTAGCCTCGCGACGACCTGATGTTTAAAAATCTTCCTGCTGTCTTTTATCGAACGTTATCAAAAATTGCGTGTCAAAATTTGATAAATAACATAATATAAAAATTTAATCAATTAATTAAGGTTTTTAGTTGAGATAAAAATGTAAGTGTCACGAGCGGGATTCGAACCCACGAACCGATGGTATTCAGCTTCAAGCAACCTTCGGCTCGTTGGTTCGAATCCTGCTCGTGACACTGACTTTTTTATCTCAACTAAAAACCTTAATTAATTGGTCAAGCGGACCACGAAAACTAGTGAATTTAATAAAAAATGATGATGATGATGAATATCACGTTTTCTATTGAAAGTGTTAATAAGAGTTAATTGATGTTTGCCTCTGGTAGCTCCTCACAGGGTTGAAAGGATCAAACTACTTTTACAAACTTCTTCAGCTGTTCTAAACTGTTTGCAACAAACTATACTATATCAAATATCTATTTAAATGAATATTAGAAATTTTTATATATCCTATAAGATAAGTTGCTTATTACGAGTTTTATATTTTAATTGTTAAAGCTGAGAGAAGGATCAGATCAATCTGGAGGATTCGCTAAGATCAAACGTTTCCAATCCTTTCTGTTAAAATCCCTACTGCTTTCTAACAGGTAAATTTGTTTAAATTGTGAAATGTGACAATTGGCGGTTTCATAAAATGAAGGTTGATTCAATTTTACGTTTAGAGGGTACGAGAGACCCAGGCATTGTAGTTGACATCTAATGGCCATCCTCGTCAATTTTCCCTCTGAGAAGCGTGACGGCACGAGACTCCGTGTCCAACGTGGTTACCCAGGGGACGGCAGTCATCATGAGAGAAAAATCCAGAGAGAATAGCCCACAGGACTGAGTTAAACCGGTAAACGCGATGAGGGCCGAATCGGACTCAAGTTCTCGACGCCGAAGAAACGTTTAAGGGATTAATTAAAATGCTCAACCGAGACCTTATTTGTAGAAAAGTAGAGCGAGCGTTCTCACAGGCCATATCCCTCACTTTCACCGAGTGGTAAGACACATGATAGATAATTGTGCGATCTGCTTCTTAGAAGAAAAAGTTTCCCTTCGGGTTATAAACACGTAAAAGAAATATTACTTTTATCAAAAAAGAAATTTAAATAATATCTTTTTTTTTCATTTTATCATTTTTACCTCTCATTTCGTAATTATTATTATTTCCTAAAAACTTAATATTATAATATTAATATACACTTTATACATCATTGTTTACACAATTACATTAATATTCCTAATAAAACTACACAATTCACGGTACTCCGCTAATTCGGTTGAGGATATTAGAGCTTTGTATCCATAATGCGGTTGAAGATTTATTTCTTTGGTATTTGAGAGTCTTTCGAACAAATTTCTGCGTTCATTTGCGTGTTTCTTGAAGTGCTTGATGATGTGTTCGAGATCCTCATATGTTCCACATTGCGGATTGACGGGATTATATTAAATCTGTTGAGATATCACTTGCACAGTTCAGAGATTGGATCTTAACTTTTCTATTGTTTTGCAAAATGCCTTTATATTAATTTCTTTGGTGTACCATGGTTCACGTGCTACCAACGGAAACGTATTTTTTTATCTGATCCCTTTGTAATTTGACAGGTATTCAATGTGCCAATCTATCTGCAGTTGTAATCTTAATATAGCATGAAGATCTTTTCTGGGTACTGGCGCTTTTATAAAATTGCCCGTTGTGGTGGCATCTTTGGAAAGCCGATCTACTATCATTATGTTTGAACCCTGTATGGCCTTTGATGATCACTATTTTACGTCCTTTAGACCTGATCATTGCTGCAAGTTCACGGATTTCTATGATGTAGTCCACAATATACAACGTTTTGTCATTGCGATGTTTTTGCCCACAACTAAGTCAATCTGTACATATGACCACTTTTGGGAATTGCTTGGTGTACGCATACTTCATAGCTTCCCTTATAGTAACCAATTCTGCAGTGTATATGCATAAATACTGTAGGAGTGAAAACGTTTTACTGTAGTTCTGAACAGGATCATAAAATGCATAACCTTCTAGTCCATTCAGGAGTGAGATGTAAATAAGATGTCCGTCTGGAAATCTCGGATAAAGATCACTTAGATATTTTTGGGTGACTTGGGTGTTATTCAAGTCCGTGTATGTTTTGGAGATGTAAGTAGGTACATAATATTGTCGAATATTTTCAAAGTTGTGTTAAAATACGGTGAAGGACATAATGATTCGACTGACGATTCGTGTTTGGTTAGATTGGTGAAAGCGGATGTTAAAAGTGGTTCTTTCTTTTTTTCTCCAGTATTTATATGTCAGTACCAGACAAAGAGCAATGCTGTGGTAAGTGTACAAAACGACCTGTTAACATTTTTCTTCTATGATCAAGAGGAGGTTCGTTTATCTCTGCTATCTGTTTTATCTGCACAGCTTATATATTAAAATTATTGTACTTTTGGTCAGTTCTAAGTTCGTATAGTCTCACTGGTCTTAAGACATTTTTTAACAAGAGGGCTGCTATGAATTGGAATTTCCTTGAAATTTTTACTTTTCATAAAGGAAGGCCTGCGGGCGGAGAGAGAGAAAAAACGGAGCGGAGTTAGATGGATTTCTATAGGCATTATTGTGACGGCTTCAATACCATGGTATCTTACGGCTCAAAGGGCCTCCTGAAGAAAATCAATTCCGGGCTGGATCACGTGCCATTCCCACGTGCCGGCATCACAGTCGTCGAGGCGCTTTTTAAACCGACATGTATCGATTTATCGACGGATCACGTAACCGGTTGAAACGCTTTACGCCCAGTTTTCACGATTCGGTCGGATTAAATTTCCCATTTCCCCCGGCCCTCGGCCCTGAAAATCTATTCGTGAAACACCGGGCTGACTTACACAGGAAACTGCGATCGAGGATTAACTATCCGGTAATCGGGGTAATGGCTCCGATAGGGTAATTGCTTTACTCCCTTTTAAAGCCGGTTCCAACAATCGGGGAGACTTCAACGAACCGAAACGGAGGAGGAAAACACGCTAGAAGTACCTGCAAGGCAAAATTTAAATCCGGAAAATCTGTTATCCAAATTAATCTGTTGATAATATTAATGCATAATTCGAAGCATTTTAATATAAAGGAAAAGGTAGAAACAAATTTCCCTAATAAAATACATCCTAAAAAATTGATCTTCTAGTATAACTTCCCGTTAATACTAACCCTCCATATATTCTAATATTGCTTAAAGTTTGAAGTTTCTATAGGTGCGAGTCGTCATTTTTTGGCAGTCCTACTATCGCTGTGTTTTAACATCAAGTCACTTTTTACCATCTTAACTGGAAGGGGCTAAATTGAACTCACATCCGAGTTATAAGTGATCAGCCTTAACCATTATAATTTAATGTTAAGGAAGGATCTGGGTTCAGGCAAATTAGAAAGAAAACACTCAGTTCCCTTCGAGGTATATATCCCCATCATCAGAACAATATAACTATTTAAAAGAATAACAAATACGAGCATTTATTCACAATTTTGAAACCTAGGGATCGTGTAAAGTGAAATTAAAAATTGAATTTATATATGATGATGATGAATACTAGAAAGAGGGATTTTCCTCCAAACATTGCAAAGTTCTGGCTTATTGTAGTACTCCTAGTTCCTTAGTTCAATGGAATCGACTCGATCCTTCTCCGATAAGAAGTATTATGTCATAATTAATATTTTGAAATTATCATTAGGAAAATTAAAAAAAAATTACATATTCACTTTTTAATTGTTGATTTTTTTTAGCTGGCGTTGGAATTTCAATTATCACAGGTTTTACTATTTTGTGGAGTTTTTCCAGCAAAATATGTAAAACTAACGAGGTGGCTTACTTTTGTTAAAACGTATATTTATTTAATTGTCCATATTTCAAAAAATTTGATTTTTTAAATTGCACTTTTCATTATACTTGTTCAATTTTTCTGATGAGGGGAAGCGATAATATAATAAATAAGAAATTTTTATATTTTTGGAACATTCCATAAAATAGTGAAACCTGAGATAATTCACTTTTTAATATGTTTATTCTGGAAACTGTTGGTCTCAAAATAGTGAATAGTTGTCCATATTTATTATCGGTTTAAATTAATAATTAATATTTCATTGTTCTAATGTAGGAGACATATTCCTCGATTGGTCGACGAAGGAACTACTGTTCTTGCTTTCCTTCTGAGTTTTCTTATCCCTGTTCGTTATTTATTTATTTTTGAAATTGTGAAATTACAAAGAAGAAATGCTCGATAAAATAAATTTTAAAAACCAGAAACTCGTATTTAGTTGTTTACTTCAAACTATATGTATTTTTCTAGTTATATTATTCCAACAAACTTACTTTTACGTAAATGTACATAAAGATAAGTATGCTGTAACTATATAACAATAAAAATACATATAATAAACAACAAAATACGAGTGTCCGTTTTATTTTTTTGTCTTTGAGTCTATGTAACATAGAAGCTAAATATTTTTGCCTTTGTTTGTCTAAAATTGGTTCAAATCGAGTATATAGTTGAATTTTTTTTCCCCCTGCATTGTATTTAAAAGTGTATTGGAAATGTCCAGTCTTTTGCCGGCCAAATGCGTTCTTTACAAATTGTTTATTAACGCCATAGCAAGAATATGTTTATTGAATAACGGAAGGCTTATAGAGAAAAGCAAGACTTTAATGAAGAATATCATTACTACCAAGAAGAAGCAGGTTAAAGTATTAAAAAAACCCAGCTTTTATATCCAAAACAGAATAGCATTAAATGAAATAACTTATTCTCCACTTTATTGTATGATATTCAAGTAATCACTAAAAAAATCTTTGTATAAAAACTAGCTAGAAAGGAAACTTCAAGGTGTTCTTCTTTTTCTCGTTGTGGAGACTGAATGTGTAACAAACAAAAAACGAAATTTTACGTTTTTTTATCATGAACAATGTTTATTCATTAAAGATTGTTTACTGGTTAAGTTAATTACTACCTGCGGCCAGAATTTTCTCAATGTTAAATTGTTCATATTGTTATAAATGTAATAACGTTTTAGTGCGTTTATATCGGCCAGTCGTTTCTTAGATCAGTTCCAACGGGAGAAAGGGGCAAAAAGGGCCCTTCTCACCGTTAGGGGATGCGCCCCGGGACCAGGTGGCTCCGATGATAATTATATCAGAATTAGAGGGCTCGGCATATGCCTATGAGACAAGTGCACCGTTACACCTGTTGGAAAAACGTTACACCTTACACGAAACGGATGGCCGAGGATGGTTCTTAGAGCCAGGGACCGGAACGCGAACGCCCATACAGCTTAACGAATTCTATACGCCCAGCAGTGCGTCAAACTAGTGATTTAATCGCAAACTCTCTTTCAATTGATTTAACCGTCAATTAACGCCGGTTAAATGTGCTAATTTTAATTGTTTAACCTACACATTAATCAAAACTCCAATCACTACGAAAATTCTTTGAATAAAATGTTAATAAAGAACGTTTGTTTTGTTTGTTGCTACATTCTTTGTCCACGTAAAACTCTTTAATTATTTCATCACATCCGTAACTGTGACTATTGTTAAAATAATTATCGCTAAGTCACACATAAAAAATATATAGAAAAATTAACAGGGAATGACTCATCTTAATTACACATCTCCCAGAAAGATTATGATTTTCTTTAACCTGGCAACGAATGTATGACAAAACCCAAAGTTCAGTAAAAATTTCTATGATCGAGATAGTCAGGTCTGAATTTTATCAAAATGATCTTTCCTCACGTCCAAAGGGGAATTGAATAGTTATAGAGAACCTCAAAAACCTTAAGTGTAATTAATTTTTTTTCCAAATTTACTCTAATAATTTATCGTACGGGGATTGTTTAATAATAAAAAAAAATCGCTCAAGTTGCTACAGAAATAGTATCAAACAATGTAATAATTCCAAACAAGAATAAGACCCCCAATCTCCGGACTTGACATGGCCTAATGTTGTCTTACAGCAAGACGAACTTTACTAATTTTGTTAAAGGGTTAGGAGAAAATCCGGTTAGTTTAGTGATGGGGTATTTAGATTAGCGTCAAATAAATCAGTGTTGCCAATACACGAGCAGAAACAAAGCAGGAACATCACTCTTCCCGCCCTAAACTCGCGTGAGTTTTTCCTTCCCTTAAACAAAATTGTTGTTGGCATGCTTGGAAGCAACGTTGGGCAGAAAAGGTTAAATTATAATCTGCATATGAAAAATTTTATGTTTGGCAAGTATAACAATCAATACAAGATGCAGGTGGAGAGCCATGTTGGAGACAGGAGGTTCTAAGATGTAAATTTTAGATTGGCGCCAAAAAATTCAGTGTTGCCAATACACGGGGCGAAACATGGAAGGAAATGCATAAAGATTTAGCAAATCTGTTGCCCTGAAGCAAAGTTGAGCAAGAAAGGATTTACCACCTCGATCCCGTCTGATGACGCTAAAATGTATTTAAAAAAATTAAAAAGAGACTGGCAGCGTAGATGGCTCGGATCAGCAGCGTGTCAAGAGCACTGCCGATAGGTGGCCCTCGGGGGACCAGATTCTTAGAAAAAGGGGCATCTTCAACCGTTTAATAATAGGCCATGCGAGGTAGACTTGCAGACACTTGTTGACTTGTGTAGCTCGTGGCCTTATCGGAAGGTTTGTTTCTCGAGGTGAGAGACAACGCATTTTCGCTTTCGAGTGAGTGGACTTGTTCCAAGCATAAGTGTCTACCTAAGTAAAGCGTGTAACTCAATGGCTCCGTATAGAGAGCCTGTAGGAATACCAACCGATATGAGTATCATGTTTGAGCACGGCTTCTTGGAGGAAACAGGGTTGCTTTATTGTATTTAGTGCCGATTTTGTTGTATACTAGTGTGTGTTGAGAGTGAATGTATTTGTTGGCGTGAATGTTTAGCGTGAAAAGGTTGGGATATCGATTACCGATCGGTTCTCGATTAGGTTGGTTATATAATGGTAAAGGGTGATGGATGAATATCGAGTATTCCACCACCCTGAGTGAATGGTATGTAAAACAGAAAGAATGTATTTAAGTGAGAGCGAGAGTGTGAATGGGTGACTGATTACGTTAGAGGCTGTTTTCAGCCCCCGGAGCCCAATCTCCGTGGTCGGATGGATAAAACCGAGGTCTGACCCCGGACTGCCAATCCCCGGGTAGGTTGATGCTCGAGGCCTACAGGTAATTTACTTACTTAAAATATAAGCCTGGAATGCCGTGAACTACGAGAAGTGATATTCTCAACTTTTTACACTTGCGTAAAAATGCCGTGATTTGAGCTTATATAAAATCAATAATCAGTAATAAGATCATAAAAATAGTTATAAAAATGAAATTATATATAGAAAAATTGGAAATCTATAAAGCATTTGTTTCTAATTTCAAATTTGCAATAATTTCATAAATAGTACATAATAATGATTAATGGCTGGCAGCTGGAACAGTATATGGAGCATGAAAACCCTACTGAATTTTTTATGAGCACAAAGCACAAAACAACACAAATTTAGTAAATAATAAGATAATCAGTTGTAATATGAAATAAGGAGAATTATACATAATTTTTTACATTCTTGCCATTATGTACCTCAAATTTACTGAAGGCAGGGATAATCTTCAACGATTTTTTGTTACAACAAAGTGTACCCCGAATGGACAAATAGCAGAAATGAATGCAATTATATGATAAAGGAAATTTTAAAAAAATGCATGAAAGGTAAAGTATTGCCTATCATACCAGGGGTCAAGAACTTCACAAACCTTATTCCAAATTAATATCAAATAAAATACTTAGTTTTCAACCAGCTTAGACAATAATAATCGGCAAGACGTTAATCCTAGATTCGTGTAAAAAATATTCTATTCCCATACAATCTGTATGATAGACAGAAACCAAGACAATTCAACATGTGTTCTTCCATTCTTCAGCCTGTCAATGTTTCTTATATATATATAATTTTTCAAAGGTTTCTCTACGAACTGGTTCGCAAAGGACAATTGAACCCCTGAAAGCGATTGTCGGGAAAATTTCCCTGGTCGTACAATTCGAAGGATGCACATGAGAACGTCTCGGACAGAGAATGTCTCACTAACTACGTATTGTGCCGCGATAATTCCAGCCATTTTTTTTTTAAACCGTCGTGCTCATAATTCATAGGTATACCTTGTTAAGAAAAAAATGGTTGTTCAAGGGTTGTTGGAAACAATGAAAATTAAACCATTGCATATCCCAATACTACAAAAACAATAATGTAAATGTAAACTTCTTTTTATGTTTCAGTGACAGAAACCCAATTGAAGATAATTATCTGTTGACGACAGATAATACATATTTCTAATAAAAGGTGAATGATAATGCTGTGATAACTTAATTTTAACGAATCTGAATATAACGTAATATAATCTTTTGCGATTAGCCTTACAAAGAAAAGTGCCTTAAAATTTTTTTAACAGTATCTTCAGAACTGTCTCAGTATGAATTATAATAAATTAATAAGTAATGTTACGTTCATTATTTTTTGATGTTGTTATATATTATATAGATTTTATATGTGTATACGTTGTATATATGTTACGTGTTTATTATTTTTATTTATATCTAAAACTTGCTTTTTAATTTATGTTTTTCCATATAACAAGTAGGTTATGTTACACTTCCTAGAGACATGAAAGAGATGGTCATGTGATCACACAAATTTTGCATACAGCCCTTCCCTAAAGCCGTGTTGTCCCGGCTGCGTGTTATTTCAAGATGCTGGGAAAAAGATTTTTTTTAAGACAAGAAGCTATATGTCTCAAAGTTGACGACGTTCGAGCAGGTCCTTTTTTTGCCATAATGCATAAGTAGGAATTTTTATTTCTTAGGAGATGTGCAATGTACGATTGCAGTGTGCATAAAAATTCTCACAACAGAAAAGGACTTTGTTTACGCTAAATGTACACTAAGACGAAAATGGTCCTTTCTCTCGTGTGTTAAGACAAAATGCCAAGAAGAAAGCATTTGTTTTGAAAACGTCCACCATCATACTGAATGATCGATGTTCCTCTTGTCACCATCGAATACATATTTTCATGAGACGAATGTCATTGTCATGTTGAAATTTCCAAATGTTTACACGAAGACCTTGGGTTCGCACCGGCGTTTCGTGTCGATTTCGATAAGTAAACAATCGGTGAAATAAACAAGGGAGAAAACTTCGAAGGCCGTGCGGTTTAATTGGCTGATTATTTGGTGACAGGTCCTTAGCAGATATTTACAGAGACAAACCGATAATTGGGCAATCCGTTTTTATCAGACATCAGAAACTTATGAAAGTTATCCAATTGGTAAATAATTAAAATTATCTTATTTAAATTGTAAACTGTTAATTTCAGTAGTAATGCCTTCCATTCAAGATATGCTTCCATTTATATAACTTGAAAACTAGAATCGTTTGAATGATGACACTATGTACTACAGAAATGGGTGTTAATTTGTAATGTTACTTTAGTAAATAATAGTAGTAAATTCAGAAATCATGTCGTAATATTCGTTTTGTTTACAAGTCCTTAGTCTTCAGAGGAAGAAGACTTCTTTAAAAAAAAAGAATGTACGCAATAAAACTTCGGGAAATGTAGTTCATTTTGAAAATTTGGTTCACACGAAGTACAAATACGCAATACCAAGAAGATGGTGTTATACCATATATTACACAGATCATGTAATGAGCCAAATGTGCCAATGGTACTTACATCGTTGTCCTCGAGGTATCCATAGACTTCGAGTTTGTCGAGTCGGATGGTGCCCTGAAAGGGGTAGATGAGGGTGCCCTGTGGGATCCTGGCGTTAGTCCAAACGTTCACCGACATTTCCGGGAGCTTCTTCTTGAGCCGGTTGTGGTTGTCGGGTGCGGCCGTGAGGACGAGGGAGAATTCCTGGGGTATGAGCACGCACGTTTCCATATCGAAAGTCTTGCGGTTCTCCGTTGGTCAAGAGATAAACGCGTCGGCGGTTCACAACATGACAGGGAGGCGATCCCTGGTCCGATCCCTTGCCTGAGGAGAGGACTACTGTTTTCTTACGGCCTAGGACGCCGTCCGGAGGCGTCGACCGGGCGGGGGGAATGGGCGTTCCTGGGTACTTCTTGGCCAATCCTGGCACTTGCTCCGCTTCGACCGCCTATCCGATGCCTCCTTACCCTTCTTCATAAACACGCCTGTTGTCCTACAGACCATCTCGTTATCCTGCCCCTACCTGAAATACCACTCCTCATCCTCTTAACACCCGATTCCGGCTCCTGGTCTTATGTTTATAACTCGGCTCCCGAAGACCATCACCTCCTCCTCCAGCAAGCGTGGAGCTTTTTAAAATGCAAATTAACTGATTTAACTTTAACAAGAATGGACAAAATAAACTATCGATCAAATAGCAACAATAGATAATCTAATAAATCAATTTGAATATTTGTGGAAGAGCACTTCAGTGTATTGAGAGGGTGCAATTTCGGTCCGAGAATGGAAACTACTTGTTGGGCTTAATAAACTTTATGGATCCTCCTATTCTCCTAAAAAAAAGAACTATTATAGCCAGTAACAACAAATACAAAATAGTGATTAATTAACAAACAAAATAAATTCACTTATAAGAAAGGTTCTGTAATGCCGACTGCCACATCAACCAAATAGACACATACAGCAAGGAAGAGTATATAATATTTTTGGTTCCTCATGTTTTCTCTATCTCACATTTTTTTAGTACCCCTATCTTTGATGCTTAACCCTTCCACACGTGACAAAAATGTCCAAAATCAACTAAAATACCCATTCTTGCTATTAAAAAGATCTAATCTAAGTTTGGTGGGTCTCAAGGTACGATATTCTGCTAAGACCTCACGCGATTATCACCTTGAAGCACTCCCTTCATTCACGCCAAAAAATAAATTCATACCATAAAAACTACGCATTCACTGTCCCAAGTTAACTTAATTGGTTCGTCAGATCTGTGTTTCTCGATATTGCACACAGACTGTGTCCGTACCATTAACGCAAATACATTCACCCAATTGTGTTGTCACCAGGGTTTTTGATATTTCAAATATAAAAAACTAAAGTTAAAAAAACAAAACTAAATAACCTAGGACTTTGGTGTGCTTGTCGGTACCCGATATTCTATCACAAACACACCTAAACATAATATGTCGTTTACGCTAATACATTCATTTACTCAAATTAAGGATATTATTTTTATCAATATATTACAAGGCTCCCTATATTCGAAGTATCGAATCAATTTCTTATTATAACCACTAATGTGCTTTAGAAGTTGTTTAAAATAAGCGGTATACTCATATTGCTCGTATAGGAACGTATTTGGCCATTTTTAACTTTTTTAATTTTATTTTTTTAATCCCCCCTTTTATTTAATAAAGGGTTAAAAAAATGCATTATTTACAAAAAAATTACACAAGTAAACGTGAAAATTACACAAGTAAATATGAAAAATATACTAAACGTGAAAAGAAATATGAATGCTGGTTTTGATCAAAATATTGATATAAATCTACAAAACCCTACTGGGCCCCCTCTCTAAAGTTTTTAGAAATAGAATAAATAATGCGTAACTTTAACACAAAAAAAAATTTATACCATTTTTGTTTACTATGTAAAATTAAAGTGAAATTATTATAATTGAAAGAGGTAAGAAAGAAGTTGCGCCTTCTTTTCTCATATGAAGGTTCGTTAAAGTCACTGGGTAAAGAACTGCAATTAGTAATTCTGGTGGTGATTATACTTATAAAAATTTAACCAGCTGCAGCTTTTTAATTTACCGTTTAGCCAATTTAGCTTTTCAGAAATTTACTCAATTGGCATTTAATGATAGCATTAATTATTTCATTTAACTTTTTTCAGCGATCGCCACACCCGTTTGTAAATTGTTTATGTAAATCATCTATACACGCTCACGAAGAATTGCAGCACGCTTAGTACAATGAATAATGCTACATACATTTAAATAATACTACATTTCAATTCTTTAAATTCTAATGCTTGAATAATTTAATTAGTCACGTGGTTTTTTATTAAAAACAACAAGGTACAGCCAATGTGCTTTCAAAGACAAAAAACCGGACCAGAAAGTCATGAGTTTTACTAGAAATTATGTAATTGTAATGATTTGAATGAAACTTCAACAAATCGGAAAATTTAAAATTTATTTGGCAACATGTTAACTACTTAATGACCTACTAAATGCTACCTAGTTAATTCCCACCTAGAAAAGATAAAATTGAACTGATTTGAAAATTGAAGAGATTAAAAACACTCTACAAAAGGTAAAGAATTATTAATGTAGTATTTATGCTTTAAGTCAATTATTAATCGTTATACATATGGAAAAAAATGTCCGGTTTTTGTCTTTGAGTGTATATTATGAATAACTATTTTACTTATATTTACTTCATTTTGTTAAATATTATGTGTAATGTTTATGGTCAAAGATATCAAGAACTATCGTTATCTCGCCCCTGTTACAGAAAGTTGAAAGTCTAACGGATTAGATCATTTAAATTTATTTTTAATAAATGTTATTGTTTAACAGTATGACTTCCAGTTCAATTCCACCGATTACTACAAAATAGAAGAAATAACCGTACAAAATGATAAATATGTTAATAAAAATTGTTTATTATAGGACACAATCGTTCTAACAATATATTTTGTATATTTTATATGGAAATTTTTCTACTTTCAATGTTAACAAAAACAAAGTAGTTAAGTTGTTATTTAATTATTTAATTTTTAAGTAGGCTAGCCCACATACTATTCTATAGGAATTGAAGTCTCTGGTCTAAAAATAAAACTTAAATATTCCTTCTAGTTTAAGATTTCTAGGCCTGATAACAATAATTTTTATGCGATTTCAATCAATTTTTGTATTTATAAATTTCAATAAAGAATAATTATAACGAAATTTCTAGAATGTAAAATTCATGTTTTTATGTTGCAGCTGAAGGAAATCCTTAAATATCTTCCTTTTAGACGATATTTAATTTAAATGATTACAGATAAAAATTTGGTTAAACGGTATGAATATATGAACAAATGATATAATTTATACCTGGATAATATTAAATGTGAACAAGCAAATATCAATTTTAACTGGGCTTAGGAAAAACCTGTCTTGCCGCTTGAAAAATTCAAATTAACATTTCATTTGCTGCAAAATGGCGTAAAAAGCCTATTACTGCATTTCTGATTATTTACTCGGTTTTCCTTTAATTAAGTAAATTTTTGTCCAAACCTGTAGTTGTTAACGATGTGCTCAATTTAGAAGGAAAAGTTTAGTGGAATTTTTTGTATGAAAAAAATCTTTGAGCTAGTATCGGACGTTTGTTCAACGGTCCGCCAATTCCCGCTATTTTTCTGATGTCATGTACGCTTCGGTTCAACGCCAATCTTCAATGGACACCGCAAACTTTTTTGGTAAAATCTCCTCATATTGGAAGAATATTTTCAGGGGAATTGATTTGTGATACGGTTTTCAACTCGGACTACCCAATTCCAAATAAATGATGATTATTGTGCAGTGGTTGCATTGGCCGTGATGATTTGACATATTAAAATCAAATTATCTTAATGTAATGTAAAGAAATACTTATGAATGAATAGCCAAAACAAAGAGTAGGTACCTCTCTCACCGAGCTAAGAATGGTTAAACGGGATTCAAAAAACAAAATTTATAGTTCAATAAAAAAATCTGAATTTTAGTGCTTCTGTCTGTCTTTTCGACTGTCGTTCGCAGATTTATGAATGGCTCGTTTGGTAGGCGTGTTAATTAAAAAAATGCTTCGATTTCCAGATAGGCCCTCTCCGTTATTCATAGAGGCGAGATAGGGATCTCTATATGTATTAGCCGGTATACGTGACCCGGAGATGGCATCAATGAATTCCCCACCTCCGCTCAAATATCGCCGCGCGCAGTAGCCGTTCTTTCCTTTTAGCACCGAGACCGTAAAAATTCAAAAACCCGGTATAATTGGACAACCCTCTCCCCGCCATCTCGATCATGCCCGGGACTCGGCACTGTTATTAGACTTATATTGGTTTTCTACATAAGGTCGGAAAAGTGGAGTTCCACTCCAGTGATTTATAGTTGGCGAGTTGTATAAGGCAAGGAATCTCGCCCTGGTGGGAAAATAAAAACACGTTGCACAGACGTAATTAATATAAACCACTTATCGGGATTTGTAAACAGGACGACACCTGACCTTTTCTCGTTCAAAAATGAAAAGACTGAGAAAATTATATTAAAAATGAATCCAACCGAGAAAGAAGCAAATAAAACAGTTTATTAATCCGTTTACTTTATACGGTAAGAACAATTTATTTTTACGTATTCAAGCAATAATGCTATCAAAATACAGAAGATTTCAGATCAAACATTAAAAAAAAGTGTATATTTTTAATTCTTTGTCGGGGGATGTTATAACTATCAACTCCGGGCAAAACAGGGTTGTGATTAGGGGTAAATTAGGGATAGGAAGCTATAATTAATGTACTTGGAAAAATGACCATAGCGACAAGAACGTCCTAGAACAACAAATAGATTTGTCAATGAATTATTCCGGATGGTCCCACCCTGGAAAAGTGAAGCTTATACTGCACTGAAGGAAGCAAGCAAGAAGAAAAAGTCGGTTGTGCTTTTTCAGCTTATCACACGCCGTTAGGGATAGGAGATGAAAAATACCACTATCAAAAATTTACTTTTCCAAATGTCAGGCAAGTATGCCTCTACGCTTTGGAAAATACCGGGAATCGTGGATTTTTGGTGGAGACCACCAGAGAGAATAAGCGGGAATGTTTACAAAACAAGCTGCGAGGGACGAAAGCATTTGGAAAAACCGGGAATCATGGATTTTTGTGGAGATCATTCGGAAGGAACTGATCATCATCGGAGAAACTGTAGAGATGGTTTTCGATTGGGTCAAAGCTCATATGGGAATAAGCGGGAATGTTGGCAAAGTCGCTGCGAGAGACAAAAGCATTGGAATAATATACAGCAAACCTATACAGAGGCCCTGAACCTATACTTGGGGTAACAAATATAAATATAGAATCCTCCATCACAGAATGGATCCAAATAAAGCAAAAGGTGAAGTGGATAAACTCTAGCGGCGCTAAACACAGTAAACTTATGATGAAACAAATCTCACCAAGACAGTCAAACTCACTGCTGGAATTGGAGTCGGCTAGATTCAGAGGTGATAGGACTATTGACCGGTCACTGGCGTCTGAGAAAACATCTACACAAATGGGCATATACAACGATGATCCCATCTGCAGATTATGAAATGAGGAGGAGAAAACAGCCATCTTCAAATGCGAAGCAAAGTCTCAATGGAGATTTAACCTAACATACAGAAAAAATCTAGGAGATGAAATTGTAGCAGAGACAGTCAATGTCTACTTCTAAGAAGAAGTCTATTGCACTGAACTATATATATTACGCAGGGCGGGCGACCAGAACCCGAGGGGTTAAAAGCCTGGGTAGGCCCGTACCCCATCCCTAAAAGGTCCGGGACCTGGTCGGCTCACGAGTCCTGCATAAACCTTTTGGACCTATTCACAAACCCCAGGATTGTGGACCATTTTATCCTGGGGAGTGTTTTGGTTATGTCCTCTCCTTCGAAAGTATCAAATCTTTCCCTAGCATACCTATCGCATTCTGCAAGGTAGTGTCGAGCCGTTTCTTCTTTTGTTTCGCAGAAGCGGCAGAAGGGGTCTGGTAGAGTACCCATTATAAAGAGGTGTCTTCTCAAGGGGCAATGGCCCGTTAGGATACCTATCAGCCTCCTTATTCCCCTCCTAGAGTTAGAGAGTAACCATTTCGCTTCTGTAGGTTTGATTTCCTTCAGAAACTCCTTCGATTGCCTGCATCCGGGGGACATATTCCATTCCTTAAGGAATTGTTTCATGCCCCAGCTACTTATACTCTCTTTCGCATTGCACTGAACTAAAGAACTAGGAAGATACATAGGACAGAAGACTGCAGTTCCTGGGGAGAACAAACCCCGCTGGCAATGAAACAAATCTCACCAAGACAGTCAAACTCACTGCTGAAATTGGAGCGGGCTAGACTCCGAGGAGTGATAGGGCTGACTATTAACCGGTCACTGTCATCTGAGAAAACATCTACCCAACATCGGCAAATCTAACGTTGACCCCATTTGTATATTATGCAATGAGGAGGAGAAAACAGCCACCCATACCTTCTTCAAATGCGAAGCAAAGGCGATAGAGATTTAACCTATCATACAGAAAAAATTTAAAGAATGAAATTGTAGTAGCGATAGTCAATGACCTGATACTTCTAAGAAGAAGGATTGAATCAATTGCACTGAACTAGGGAACTAGGAAGGTACAATAAGGCAGAAGGCTGCAGTGCCTGGAGACACAAACCCAGATACCTAGTATCCTCATTACCATTACCAAGTAAATACAAATAAAAATGGCGATAATTCGACCTCCAAAATATGTGACGTTGAAATAAAAACTCACAAATCGACGCCGTTTCGTTTTCCCTTATCCATTCGTCATAAACATCGGAATAAACTCAATAATTGAAAACTCGCTTTCTGTTTTGCAAGAAAAGTGGCCTAACGTGCAAGGTCGGTTTTCTGTAATCAATGATAACATCGATAATCGCACTGTGCCCGGAGGGAAATAAAAGGGCAATTAAAACGAGAAATTCCCGAAAATTACATTGGCGTGAGTCATTACGAAGTAAACTTTCTTTATTATTAATACACTCGTTACGTCTGGCATTCGTCGTCCCATGTGAAATCTCCCCTGTTACTAATTCCCATTTTGTCCTTGGTGCCGTCCCCAGAAGTCTCGCGTGTCGCCTTTGATGTCATTAAAGAATTTTTCCTTTTCAGTAATTGGTGCGAGTCCTCCAGCTACCTGTTGGACCCGTCCCATTCCCGGCCGGTTCAAATTTATTCCTTGTAAACGCCGTTTTCATACATGAAATGGCCTCCCCCATTAAAAATACCCCGGGAAAAAATGCATATTTTAAATTTGAATGCATAAAAGACAAAAGTAATTACAGAGCCGTGACAGTTCAGTAATAATAATTTCATTTCTACGTCGATTCGCATTAAAACAAGACATTAATTATTGTATATGTAAAACAAGATCCTTTCATGGGGTTCCACGCAAAATTCGTGATAATTGATTGGCAAAAAAGCCTTTTGTTTAATAAAATATTATTTCGAACTATTCACATGAGTAATATTCATAAATTATTTTTTAAACTTTATCTATAGTAGTCATAATGATGTTATAATTTATCAATGTGTAAGATAGGATATAAATATATTCATCTTGGCCCTGTTAACGAAAGTAACTTTTTTTTATGCAAAGTATGGTTGAGTTAAAAAGTTAGTGCCACGAGCGGGACTCGAACCCACGACCTCCGCATCACCCTGGCTCTTCTACCACCTGAGCTATGGTGATTCGTGACACTAATTTTAACTCGACCATACTTTGCATAAAAAATAATAAATCATTAATGTATAAAGACTGAACCAGAACATTTTTAAAACCTTTGTACCCTATGTTACGTGATAATTAATATTTTTAATAATACTTTAGTTACATGTAGTTATAGAAACGGTACAATAAATTTTTATTTGATATAAATAAATAAAAGGATAAGAAAATATAATTTTTTCGTAATAATATTAGATATTGTGATAAATGTTAGAACATTGACTTTTCAAGAAAACAGTACGCACAGAATGAATGTCAAACCTATACATTTTGCATCGCTAGAAATTGATTTTTACAAACAGTTTTGTCGGTTGCTTCTGGCAGGATAGTAATTAATAATAACAACATTTTTAACAAATCAATTTCTACCTGGACAGTTTGTACTTGGAATTTTTAAAAGTTTAGGACAATGTTGTATAAATATGTTGACCAATTTTCAAATCAATTTTTCTAGTAGACAAATAGAGGATGTTCTTTTTCCAGCAATTCTCTAATATTAAATTATCTGTTAAGGTTTGACTAATAAATGAAACCATTTATCTAAAACCTTTTTCTACTGCACGAGCGAAATATTTTCAGTGATGGAAATGCATAGGTGCTTATTGTTTAATAGTTAATCCGTAATATAAACTGCTCAACTATGTATAAGGAAATTTGAATTTATTCCTATTCTATTAATTTAAATTAAAATAACCGATACATTCTTGTTAGTTGGGTAAAAAAATAGAAAATACAAATCAAAATCAAACAAATGTTAATCTTCATTTTTAATGACGGATTTACTTAAGAATAGAAAACATAAAGAATACTCATTTTGTAAACAAACACCTTTTCTCTTTTTTTCACCATTTTAATCTAGTTGTATTCTATTTAGCCGTGGAAAGAGATCATCTTGAGCCAGAATGCTAATGCGGTCGAGCATTATCGTGCATTAACACGAAGTTTTCCCTAAAAAATTGGAGTGACTGGACCACAGCTTCCAGAAGAACTTCCTCAACACACCTTAGTGCAGTGAAAGATCCATTCTGTACGACTATCAGTTCCGTATCGGCACTAACGTTTATTCCAACGCATACCATAACGGACTGTCTTTGAAAAAGCTGTGACTCACGCATAGCACATGAAGCAAAGCATTCTTCATATTCCTATCGTATGATCACAAACCAAACCAACACTCATCTGTGAAGAAAACAGCCACCAGTTTTCAAATGTCCGAGTGGCTGAATTTAGAATAATAGTCTTTCTACTTGATGTCTCCCCAGTAGTAGAGAACCTGGTAGACTTCTATTCTCCATTCTGCCTTCTTATCGTTTTAGTTGACAGTAGCCAACTAGCTGACTCACCCATATGTTTGGAGTACCTATCAAGGAAGCCGTTTAATGACCGATTCGGAGTGCGGCAAGACCAATAAAACTGTCGCATCTATCTGTAGATCACTATCTTCTGTAGACCATCCTAGATGGTAGAGTGCAACACGTCGTTGGCTAAAGTTCGCGCTATATATTTTCAACTTAAGTCACACTTTTAAGGAAAAAGTTTTTTTACTCAAATTTATTATTTCAACGTAAACAACTTAAAAAACCAATTAACTCACAAGACAAGTTGGCTCTGGAAAGGATGAAATTTAACTGATTTTCTTCATTTTTAATCTAAAGACTGTAAAAGGATTAGTAACACTCTACAAAAGTAAACATGTTATTAATGTTGCGTTTAAGTTTTTAAGTCAACTATTAAACTTTATACCTATTTATTATGGAAAATAAACAAATAAATACTTTTTTCTTTCGTTTTTAAACATAATATGTCATTACAAAGTAAGCAAATGTTGTAACAGTGTAACTAGTAACTTTAATAATATTTTAAATTTAATTTTTCCATAATGTGAGGACAAAGAGATATTCTCTAGCCATTCTCGTCCGCCTAATTTTGCTGGGTTTTCTGTCCGTCGTGTTTCGTCATTCAGTCTTCGGTACATGGTATTTCTGAAATACTGTAACTATCAATACGCTTGACAATAATACATTAAATTAATTCCATTATATGTAGTGGGCCGATTGACCAAATAACTTCTTTCAATTAATTAATCTTTAAGTAAGGTATTGGTTGAAATGAAAAAGTTAATGTCACGAGCGGGGATTCATCCACGAAGGTCATGGGTTCGAATCCTGCTCGTGACACTAACTTTTTCATTTCAACCAATACCTTACATAAAGATTAATTAATTAAATTAAATGAACTGTTAAATATAGTCTCCGAAGGCCCTTTTATTCCCGCTATTTTGTCACTAGCGACGATACACATTCGCTGATTTGTGTGGTTCAATGAATAACGGAAAAAACACGAACATGTTTTAAACTGAGCAATTAAACCATAAATAAATGTGTTGTATATATCTAAATAGATAAACGAGCTTGTTTTTGAAATTTTACATTCAGACATACTTTTATGTATGACCACAACTCGATCATTAGTATAATTACATATGCTGGTCAATGTTGTTAAGTTATGTAGGGGCTAATAGTAAAATCTCATTTCTGAAAAATAGCCTGATCCCATATTTTTTCTAAAGTAGAGACTACCTTTTTAAAAATAGGTCGTATTTCACGATTTATATTTTTCTTCAAAATTTTTCTTCTTTACTAATCAATTAATTAATGATCTACTTAAAAAACTTTTATCATTCGTTTATAGTGTAATAATAATAAATAATGATTACTGTGACTAAAGCACGTGGATGGTGTACATTAAAACCCAAATTGTAGACATTTCAGTGCATGACTTGCAGAATGCTAATTTGAACTGACTAATTTGAACAATGGTGTTATTAAAGCAATGGATCAGCTTAACGGCTATCCATATAATGAAAATCTCGTGTGGAATAAATTTCAACAATTAAATGTTAACCGCCGCTAAAAAAACAACTGATAATATCATGTTCCAAGATTGGAAAATGCCTGTCGAGACTGCGTCGAACGAGTTGGATAATGTTTCCTGATCGGTATCTATCGTCTAGATTCTAGAATGAAGAAAAACACACCATACAATTGTACGATCTGTCGAGTAAACCTTCGTATCTTGACAAGACGCGCACTCTTGTAAGAGAGAGCAGAACACGGGATCGAGTTTTCTTCGGTTATAAATAATTTATATCATGTTGTGAAATCTAGTTATGACGGAAATAGTGTGATAATGAGACAATTCCATTCTCGGAGATAGGCATTCGTCCTTTCTCACCACATCTTTGTGACTACCTTTGCCGGCCGATAACGTTTTCGATCCAAAGGAAGCGAATTTTTAAACGATAATGTATTTGTGTCCTTTACATATTGCAAATTTGTTCGTAATACATGTTTGTATCTTTCGAATACAACATTGTAAATAGGAATTAAAATAGGTAATACAAAATAATGTTTACCCCAGTAGTATAGTTCAGAAAGAGAAAATCTATTCTGTAAAGAAAGTCCCAGAAGACATGTTTCCGGCCGAAGGACGGACAAGCATCCGAAGCGTTATTTTTATTGAAACTCGCAGAGAATAAAACCTTCTTCACGTAACCGATGATAATCCACTAAGCAGATAAAAAACGAAATCCCAGCGCTGCGCCGTCCTCCGACCTTTGTCTTTTTAGACAATTAGCTTTGAACTTTGTAAACAAAATCGCTAAGCCATCGCCGTTTTGGTATCCGCAGGCGACGCGGTTGGTCCCGATATGTAAGATCTTGAGAAGCAGAGTTAGGATGCATTGAGAGTTTGGTATGGATCTTTCGAATGGCAACAGATCAAATCCTTGAATGGATCCTTGGAATGTGGAGGTCGTCGTTGTGAATAGTAAGGAACTTCGACCGTTTATCTAAGATCTTTTGATTGGAAGGATTGGATGCGCTGGATATTGAATGCCCACATCCTTCCTTTCCGTATAAATATAGTTGGGGGGTTTACTGTCGAATTATGTTAATTAGTTGTCTCATTCTTCTAGGTATAGTTCCAAGCAACTGACTTGAGTGGAAGGCCGTAGCTCCTTGTCGTAAACTTCGAATGGCTTCGAATAACGTGTTGAAATAATAGGTCTACGGATCTTAAAATCGGGAAAGTGAGTGGTCGGTTTTTTTTCATGTGCACGTAAAAAACCCACGTTTTCTGCCCAAAAACTAATTAATTGTATTAACAAAAATGCCATCTTACTTAGCGTAAGATTTGCTAAAAAGGAGATATAGTGCAGGTCTGTATGTATATATATATATNATAAATAAATGTGTGTATATAAAAATAATATATAAAAATATTAAATAATAATTCACTAGTTTTCGTGGTCCCCTTGACCAATTAATATCTTTCAATTAATTAAGGTTTTTAGTTGAGATAAAAAAGTCAGTGTCACGTGCGGGATTCGAACACATGACCTTCGGCTGGATATGCCGCTACTCTACCACTTGAGCTATGGTGACGATCTACGCGGACACTAACTTCCGATCGCAACCCCCCACTTTTTTGCCATTTTTCAAATGTCGTGTAATCAGGATTCAATTCTCGGCGACGGAAGTTAGTGTCCGAGAGGGTTCGAATCCCGCTCATGACACTTCCTAGAGCTGATGAATCGCTTGAACTACAGTAAGGTGCCGGTTTCGCAAAATTTTCAAAATTTATGGCGTCCTGAACCGGTCCTCCTCTCCTAGTACCCAATTTCTCGAAAAAGTTCTATAAAAAGTATTCTAGGATATCAACGTAGTATACATTTGAAATCAGAGAGTCAGTAACCAGATTAAGACGTTCAAATGGCTGCAGTTTAAAACAAAGAAAAAAGAAAGAAGAGAAAAACAAGGAAAGCACGCAGAGGGCCGGCGACGACCTCAGCTGTTTGTCGGCACATAAACCTCCCACTTTATTATTATTATTATTGGTAAATTCAATGAGACAAAATAGGGCAGAATTTTCTTTTATGTACACATGTATATGTAGATGTGGATTAAGGGTATGTATGTATATATATAAATAGAGTACACTCAGTATATGTGAGGGAACATCCCCGTTTACCTTAAGAAGTGGAGCAGGGGACTCAACAATTGACCCACCCGTTCGTGTACATCTTTAAATATAAATAATAATTCACTAATTTCGTGGTCCGCTTGACCAATTAATATATTATAATTAATTAAGGTTTTTAGTTGAGATAAAAAAGTCAATGGCACGAGCCGGATTCGAACCCACGATCTTGGGCTTGATACGCTGCTGCTCTACCACTTGAGCTATCGTGACCTCGATCCACTCGGACACTAACTTCCCATCTCAATCGCACCTTTTTGAATTTGCCCTCCTTTTTGCCATTTTTTAAATGTCGTGTAATCGGATTGGATTCTCGGCGACAAATGAAATGGCCAAGTTTACGTCATTCCAAATCATTAAATTCACTAATTTCGTGGTCCGCTTGACCAATTAACATATTATAATTAATTAAGGTTTTTAGTTGAGATAAAAAAGTCAATGGCACGAGCGGGATTCGAATTTTTATCTCAACTAAAAACCTTAATTAATTATAAATAATAAGTAACTTCAAGTTAAAAAGTAATCTATTATGTGCTTTTTTTAGTTCGTCTTATTGATCAAGGTAATTACTTTATCACTTGAGTTGGTGGTAGAAGCGCGGGAGTACTGATCCAGAGGTCGTGATCGTCGATGTGTTTAGCAATTATCGTGAAAACACCCGGATAATATCGTGAGCAATCAGGCAACACCAAACCGTTCCAATTAGGCATTTGATCATCACAATTCTTTATTAATCATCTCTTGACTAAACGTGTTTGTTTGTATAAACATAACCATCACAACGTGAGTTACTACACATTAAACATAATGGTGTATAATGCTTATATAATTTCTTAGCACTATAGTGAAAACATACGGGCTACCAAGACGACTCGGTCAAAGTTGTTTTATCAGCTGGACAATTTTAAATTTATATGTTTAATAAACTAATTGGTGGTATTGTTTTGATTGTTAATTGTTGAATTAATTATTGTTTTGATCGACTTCCTCACATCTTTCATTTGTCCTAAAGACATCTTCCCGGAAAATGTGTATTAAGATTCTAAAAGTGGCAAATTGAATCTTATTAATGTTTTTGGTGTAACAACAACAACTCTTCATTCATATAAAATACAAAAATTAAATAAACACTGTTAAAGACAAACGTCATGGTGACAGACCGTTCGATGGAGCCTTTTTTACATTTGGCAGAGAGATTTGGCACACGCTTGTGATGATTCGAGATGATGGAGCCTCTGCGGCTGTGCTTACCTAGTCGGCACCGATTACCTCAGCGCGGCTGTCCGTGACAGGTTTTCCGTCCTCTCGTGGTCATTGTATGGATACCCAGACATTTAGGTCTGTAGTGTAAAAATGGCGGACGTGGCTGGAGTCCCATTCTCCTGAATTAACCACAGCGATCTGTCCTCCTGACAGTAACAATGCAATAAAAACACGATTCAAAGAATGTGGTAGAGACGGTAGGCCCGATCGGCAGAGAACCTCTCGCGTATCAATGACTTATAGGTGTCCATGAAGACCTGACTTTTAGAAGAACTTCTAAGAGTCGTCCTCACTCGGTTAAGGATAGACCGTGTGAGGTTGGCGCACGGATACTACTTATTAATATTGAGTACCCTATCGACCATAGAGTCACTTTGGACTAAGGTTAGTTATGTAATATGTGTAAAGGTGATGGATTATTTTGGTAATTTACCAATCCTCACCCGATTAAGGTTAGGCAAAGTTGACTCACGGACACTTACGTTTGAGCGCCCGCGAGTGAGTTCGGCATATAAAAGAAAGGTTGCACGATGTGGCCCATCTATCTGATACCTTGGCTCCATATACAGTGCGTGCGGATATCACGCTATATGGGAATTGTCCTTGAGCAGAGCAGCGAGAATTTGTGATTCCTGTTCCGCTTCTTAGATGAAACAGGAATGTTTTATTATATATAGTAGCCCATAGAAAATGTTGGGAGTGAATGTATTCGTTGGAGTCAGTATATATGTGAGAGGGTTCATGGCGAAATATCGAATATCAATTTGGTTAGTTACATAACATGTTTAGAGGGCGATAGAGAAATATCAAGTCTTCCACCACTCTAATTTATTGAATGGTAAGTGACATTCCATTCCCGAGAACTCATCGTCAACAAGACAAGAGGATCTTTAGCGTCCGCACCTAGCCTATTCGGCCTTTTCGGACGTTTTGATTCCCAAGATGAGAGCTGACGCACCTCCGCATACGACGGAACGGTGTTACCGTCGCAGCATTGGTGTAGAGGCGCCCCAGCCCTTAAGGGCCGAGACAACCTCGCTCTCCGCTTGTCCACTCCGAATGGTCGAGCCCGCATTGTGCATTGGGTCGTATGCCGCACGCAAAGGACTAACAGGCTGAAATACATCAACCTGTTCTCCCGCGTACTCCCTAGATAGAGAAGGTCACTCTATCTCCCTGAGTATAGGGGCTCCCCTAGCTTAGAAGCTTCCGGGAACGCCCCGGCCGCGGCTTTGTTTTTAGTGGAATTGCTAACTACCCACTAGATGAGCACCGCCTACGTTAAAACCTCCTGTCGAGCTCAGCCTACACCTGCCATGCGCATTCAAGGGACGCCATAGGCTTAGCCTAGGTGGTTCGATCTTTCGCTTCGTCAAGGGTACCACGCCGGTCATACGCACAACAATGCAAAGCATACTCGAGTCAGAGACACCGATTCATTACCCGTTTCCGTTCGCTTACTCACGCATTCGAGGGACTATTCAGCATGATCATCGCGTCCTCAACGCTTACATGCTGTCGTCCGGTCGCAACGTCTCCCGTGAGGCCGGGGGTAATTACGCTGGCCATACGCAAGCTTCACGAAGGTCACAGATAGAAGACAGCCTCTGTCTAAGTTCCCGCCAGGGGCGTCACCAGGCGCCACCACGAATCCATTCCCAGTGTAACTAGGCCTGAATTTGGACTGTTTAGTTACCCCGTGGTACAGACGGCCATACACCCTCCCCCGTCTATGCTGACAGGATCTTGTGCACTGGCCCTCGTGTGACTCTGCCAAGGCACCCGCCGCCCATACCGACCCTAGGCCGACACGAGTACAGCTTGTGCTTTAGAGAGGTTGCCACGCCCTCTGTTCTGCACCTTTATTTTGTGCCCGGATATCCCTCTTGCAACCAAGGGTTAGGAGGGGTCACAGGATAGAATGAAGGAACTCGGATTGAGAAAAAGGGCCGTGGTCGAGAACACGAGGTGAGCCGTTTCGGGGTCTCGAGTCACAAACCGCACTATACCACCCGTCGTCGTCGTAGTTCCACACATAATGGTAAGTGTCACATGGTGGTATGTTAACCTAGCTGTTGAGCCCCACCTCGGTGGCTGGAAGGACAAGACCAAAATCTGACTCCGGTCTGCCATACCCGCGTTGATAATTCTCGAGGTCTGCCAGTAATTTACTGTATTATTGTTTGTAGTAAATTACTGGTCTTGCCGATAGATTGCGAGAAGTGATTCCTTATTTGCGTGTGTGTATGCATTTGCAAGTTTGAGCTTATTATTAGTAATCAGTAATTTCACATTGCTTACGACTGAGTGACTGCAGCTGCTTGGTTTGTGGTGAAGGTTTAGTATTTTCATCCGAGATGACAGATTTTTGCTAAATCACAAAACAAATATATGTATATGATATGTCCTGAAAAATCCTGGCTAAACCGGACCGATATTATATGAAACTGAGCGTTTTGTTTTCGTCGGGGAAATTTCTAATAAATTGAGTTTTAAAGAAATGGCTGGCTGTATATAAGCTTATTTTTATCCATTGTCATAGTAAGTATGAAATATGTTTCTTAAGTTTAGAACGCTTACCCGGGGCAACCAAAAATAGAACAAAAATATATTTTGGAACTAATTAAAATATAATAGTTTAACAAATGATATTCATATCCAATATGATCAATATTTGATTGTTTTGAATAAAGATTTTATACCACTATCCAGGAAATAACGTTAATGTTGATAATACCAATGAACGGCCATTGCCCTCTGTTAATTGATATGAAAAAATGAGACGGCATTAGTTTCTAGACTATTCGACCTTAGTTAATTGACGGCCGATTCGACTTTGAAATATCTGCTTAAGACCATGGCTCGGGCGGAATGCACTAAATCGCAAAGAGTGAATGCTTGCAAATCGATCAAAAGCAAATACCGTCCTTCATATGCCGACAGGCAACCGTATACCAAATCGTGTTAATATTTGCCGTATTGGGTCGTCCGGTTGGATTTACTGCGAGCAGAAATATGGAGACCAAATGAAGTGACCTGTAAAGAACCATTGACAGTGCAGTTAACGATGCAGTAAGAACGATACATAATAAACATTTTTTTAGTTTATCATCCTGCTCACTTGTTTTGCCTTTCAGCATGTAACCGTCTTCAATGGTAGTTAGCCTTGATCGAAGAAGAGACTAATCATACTTCATGTAGCTTAAAGCCCATTCTTCTTCACACACATACGCGCGTGCGTTTCGTGGTTTTCAGTTCATGTCGCGACCAGAAATCTTGCAAAAAGCTTAATTATTTATTATTTATCAACACAAAGAAAGACTTGTGAAAATAACGTCAATAGAAAAAAATTGGCATTTCATCGAAATGACTATATAAAACGCTAATTTACATGATGAATCCGCTTTAGTTAATTCCATTCTTTTTGGAAAAAATATCGTATTTTCTCCGCTTCAAAAAACATTGAATCAGTGAAATAAAACCTAATCCTTAAGATTAACCTAAACCTACCTAACTTATTGTATGGATTTTTTATAGTTTTATAGTTTTAGTTTTTCTTATTAACGACGTTTAGGCATCCCGGGCCACATTCAAGAAGTTTATTTCTCGAACATATTTTAATGGGACAAAACGATCTCTATATGCTGAATCCAAGCTTTGGCCTGAAAGAAAGTCTCTGTGTGTCAACCTCGCCTGGCCTATCCTTAATCGAGTGGGAATGACCGATCCAGATCCTCTGAGGGCCACCTATAGACTGTGCACTTGATTCGTGAGAATTTTTCTGTCGAACCAGTTCACCAACTCTGCGAATTTCTCGTAATCGTGTTTTAATACATTTTTAGCGACAGAGGAACAGATCGTGGTGGTTAAGTCAGGAGGTTGGAACGTCCCAGCCTTAACCGCCTCATCCATCCTTTCGTACCCTCCAGTTCTTGTCCGGATTCCAACGCTCCAGGTCTTTAAACACATTAAAAAAGACATAGAATAAGAAAAATTAAACCATAGATACGGAGAATAATAATCTAACTTAACTCTATTCATAACCTGAACCCTAACTGGCCTAACCCAACCCATGCGCACTCATCGATACCCAAAAAAAGGTCTCGCAACAAAATTGTATATCTAGCCAAAAAAAAAATCTACGTTGAAAGCCATTTTCGTTAGTCAACGATAAAACTCGACTTTAGCAAAAGACTTGGATATTTACGAAGAATAGGACCGAAATCCGTATTGACCGTGATACTAAACTAACCTTATAAGTACAAGAATTTACTGTAACCATTTTACACATAAGGAACTGTAAGATTCTGCCAAGCCACCCAACATCTATCCTTCTAATCAAAAGTCGATAACAAATAGTTGACAAATTGTCAAAGTTCCTTACGTTTCTATCTGCACTATCCACAAGACCTCAACAGTTTTGCCGACGAACTGATTCCCGATTCAAAAAATTTCACACCAATTTCTCTATCCATCCTAACCCTAACGCTCGAACCCTATAAACATTCCCATCCCGAGAACACAGCCACGTTGCCTTTAATCGACGAGACCTCCGCTCCCCAAAATCCTTCACACTTACAATCAGGGCCAATCAACCATCATCGGCTGGTTTCTCATGGCATGTTTCCTCCGGGTGGAGCGCTGGCATTACTGTGACCGTGAGAAAAAACATTGCGATCAATTTTCAATATGTTTTTTACCCTTTGTATTGCACATATTTGCAATATATGGAATACAAAGGATAAAATACTAACTGTTTACAAAGTAAATAGCCTGCTATTACTTACAACCTTGAATGTTGCCGTTAAACACTTTGCTATTTGATAACAAATAAAACATTATGTTGTAATAAGAAAGGATTTTAGAAATTATGGGTAGGGGCGCTCCTCAATTGACTTCTCAATTGCTCCTCAACCCATGGTACAGGGGGTTGGTCTGTTTTTCAAAAACACCAGAGCTCAGGGGTAGGTATGACTCCGCCGTTGCAAACAACGTTAGAATTAATTATAATTAATTAAGGTTTTTAGTCGAGATAAAAAAGTCAATGGCACGAGCGGGATTCGAACCCACAATCTTCGGCTTGATACGCCGCTGCTCTACCACTTGAGCTATCGTGACCTCGATCAAGGTGATGGAGCAGCGGCGTATCAAGCCGAAGATCGTGAGTTCGAAACCCGCTCGTGCCATTGACTTTTTTATCTCGACTAAAAACCTTAATTAATTATAATATATTAATTGGTCAAGCGGACCATGAAATTAGTGAAGTTAGAATTAATGTAGATACAAGTTAAATGTGTGATCGAAGGTCAAATTAATCAACCGTCTAATATCACCAGCTTGTTGTGTGATCTCAATAACGATTATCTATTTTTAATCCCACAATTTATAACTGAGAACATCTTTTCTGTTCGGCTAAGATAATTCACAAGAGCGTTTCCCCGATCAGTGTTGGAAAAGTGAACTAACAAGGGTTTTCAGCTGTACAATCGATCTTAGTACCTAGATATTATCAAGTTTATCTTATGCTTAGTTTATGGGCTATAATTTACATAAATAACGGGTTTTGATTATGAACTGTTCATTTTAATATGAACATTGCAGATTAATATTTTTAAATGAAAAAATAGTCAAAGGTTAAGACTTTCTAAACAAAGGTTTTAACGTATAAGCATATATTTAGCTCTGTTTCATAATTTTATTAAAATTATTACAAACAAAAGTTTTTTTTGTGGTTTCTTTTTGCGTTGAGTCCAGTTAAAATCAGTAGTCTTTTTACAAGTTGTATATATTTCGAAGTAGCCCTGCTTCCTCTTCAGCATACAAAATCTTTAATGCAGGTGCATATTTTTGATAAGTTGCAATCATTTAGCAATAAATCTATAAAACCAAACAAGACAAGCCATGGATAACTTTAGTTGTAAACCGGTTATTAAAAGAAGTCAATATTCCAGAAAATGAAGTTCTAAATTAATCTTTTTGGTGATCAATTTGCAAGACAAGCTTGTATAATTATCGATGCACTGGCCGATTAACGCCTCGTGTAACATCAAAGACAAGAATGTTAAAACACGTAAAACCCAGGTGGCATCGGTTCACCTGGAGGCAGGTGCTCTTCTCCTGACAAAAAAACTGAATATACATATGGCAGAAATGACGGTGCGCAATTTGGACGATTTTTTTCCGCTTTGCGGAGAGTCGTCGGATAAAGAGCTCGGCCGTCCTAATGGAGGAAATGGTCTAAAATCGCTTTACAGAGTGCCCCCTCTAAAATATGGTTCGTGATGCCCGTGTAATGGGCCGGCGCAATCACAGCGGATAGTGTCTTTGTCAAAGCCTTTCAGAACTACAACCATCGAAAATAACAGTCATGAGGATTTAAAAAAATATAAATTCTAAAATACTTTGCCACCTCTAGTGAAACTAAGTAAATACAACTGCTTTCAAATACTATATTTTTATGAACAAAACTGATTGTTTTTTAACAGTGTAAGTGGACGACACATTAATTCAAAAAATGTATTCATAAAAATAATTATAACAAATTATCAGATGCCTTAACCAAAGCTCATAGGACATTTAAGTATACTACAGTATGAAAAAAAAGTATTATTTTTTTAGAGCTGACAATAGTACACCAAAATTGGCGGGCTATTTCACAGAATGTATCAATTAAGCGATTCCTTACATATTTTTTTAGCAACTTGAAAAATACATTTTTAAAGAATGTCTATCGAGAAACAAAGGACTGATATTTTATTGACGTGAAATTACCAAAATCTGAGCTGTGACACGATGACAACCTGATCTATGCCTTCTTGCGTAACCTCCAGTATCTCCGTACAATTGAAGTTAAATAAAACACAGATAAAATCTCCCATTTGTGTTTAGAATTTGATTTTGTAAATAAATATTCGAATAGACCGGCATTTCAAAGTCAATGCCATTTTGTGAGAACTCTCGCCACCCTCAACGATTCACCCCCAAAAGGCACTATCCCATACACCCGCTTCTCAGTCGGGTAAACACCTAATTCGGCAGCATTAGGAGGATGTGGATAAAAATCTTATGTGGCAATAGATACCTATGGAAAAGTCCACATCCTCCCAGCTCCCCGTGGACCATTTCCCCTTTGCATGTCGATCACCCCGGAGACAACCCAAGCCAGCCAACTCAGCCCCACCCCCAGAACAACCCAGACTACTCACCTCTTAATTAATAAATTAGTAAATAAATAATCAATATAAATATGCAAATAATTATATATACATATTAATATAAATACTTAATTTATAAATAAGTTTATAATGAAATGGTAATAAATAATTTATATAAATGTAAATATATAAATAATCAATAAAAATATACAAATATAAATATATACATATTAATATAAATACTTAAATAATAAATAAGTTAATCATTAAATGATAATAAATACTCAATATAAATATATACATATTAATATATAAACACTAATATGAACAATTAATTAAGGTTTTTAGTTGAGATAAAAAATTGAAAAATGGCAAAAAGGAGGTAAAATTCAAAAGGTGGGGGTTGAGATGGGAAGTTAGTGTCCGAGTGGATCGAGGTCACGATAGCTCAAGTGGTAGAGCAGCGGCGTATCTAGCCGAAGATCGTGGGTTCGAATCCCGCTCGTAGCATTGACTTTTTTATCTCAACTAAAAACCTTAATTAATTGTAGAATAATCATAATAGTAACAAATAATTAATTAATTGGTATTTAGGGCTTCAGTTGTTTTTATTTAAAAATTCGAACAATATTCTACACCATTTGATTTTCCGAATTTGTTAAGCTATGAAAATTTAAGGGCTTCACTACCTCTTTGGAACTGAAGATGACGTTCTAACATGGAATTTCTCGCAACTTCATACTCCGAACAATAAAAAAAAATATGTTGCATTGTCTCGGGTTCATCACATGTTTCACAATAAGGGGAGGGTCTTAAACGAATTATATTCTGATAAGCTCTACATAGGAAATGATTCGACCTAATTCTAATAATCGAAGAAAAAACCGCCTTGCTTCCCCTCATTACGAGGGTTCGCAACAGCAGAGGTGTTTTTGAAAAAAAAAAACTCATTTGTAAGTATGTCGGGTTCTGCAGGGCCGCTGGATTCGAACCCGGGACCTTTACCATACAGTGATGAACGCCTAAACCATTGCGGCCACCGGCGCCCCTTTATCAATATTGTATCACTTTTTACAATTTTTTAGTTAATACCCTCCTTATAACAGATTTGGGCTTTTCGACGTTCTGGACTTCCCCACCTGATGTATGTTCATTTGCCAACGTATCGACAACCTCGTTATTCACCACTCCACAGTGACCGCGACACCAACCAAATGTTACTTTTTTTTCCCCCGGCCGGCTAGGTAAATTGAAGTATTTGACCATTTACATACACACATTTATACTAATACACATTTATACTAATAAACCTAGTTTCCTAATATTACAACTAAAGAGGAGGTCGGTAAGATGGTTCTAATCCTGCCGACCTCCTTCTATTCTCGCGAATAAATACATTCGAACGTTATGTACAAATTCCACTCATCCATAAAACTAATCATAAGGTTTTTTGACGGACCTGTGGAGTACTCGATATTCCTCGTCATCCACGTTCATTCACGCATAAACTCTCACGCTAATAAATACGATCATACTAGAAAGGACGCAGCAACTCGGTAGTATTACTACAACCAAGTCGCTGTCGATCCTTCCCACAATCTTACTACAAATGTATTATCACTAACCTACTTTTTTTTTTCCTAGATCATATGTTTTGCCAACTATTTTCGTCACCAGGTAGTTATATTCAGCCTTAGGAGAAACATTTTGGATTTGGGAAACTGAGCCTGACTATTCAAATATTTATTTTCAAAATCCAATTTTAAAGTCAAATGGGAGATTTTTTCTGTGTTGTAGTTAACTCCAATTCTTTAAAACGTACCAAATATTGTTGTATGATTAACAATGGAGGATTGTCTAAAAATAATTAAAAATATTAAGGGTGGCCACTTTTTTTCTCAGTGTATTTTGCGGTTAAGTAAATAAATTAGAGGAATGGTCTCGATACAATCCCCTGACGAACACCTTACTTACAAAATATGTCAGAGTTTAAATATGAGTCTTTGCATCTGTAAAATAGCTTGATGTAACAATTCCTTGATGTAAACAGTAAGGAAAGGAAATAGTTAGAAGTAATCGGAAAATTAAAAGAAATTAGAGAAATTGTCCATTTTAGATGGAAACTATAATCTATGTGTACTAACCCGACCGCCACATCAGCAGCTTTAATGTACTTGATTAATTTGTTGTTCTGATGGTGAATTTTTTTTTAACTGCGACGTTGTGAACCTGTGGCTTTATCATTTCAGATCATTCTGAGCTGACAGGCCAAATCATCGAGACATCGAAACTAATAACTCCAACTTTTTTTACGTACAATTTATGAAAACGATATCTGATCAGGTTAAAGCTTGAAAGATTAAAATAAAATTTTAAAAAACTGGTGCACAACAAAATTAAATTAAATCTTCTTCAGACAACTTACAATGTATCACCCCCTCTCATTCTTCCGCCCGTCCTTACCGACGAGTTCATCCTTCCATTATTTAGGAAAGATTGCAGTGGGTGGGCCTATGAAACTAAGAATGGTACACCGTTTAGCTTTTGGATAATAGCAGTGAGCCTCGGGGACTAAAACGGTAGTCGATAGCACCAAATTATGGGGGAGGACAAAACACTATTGGAGTTTTTGGGCGGAGGGGTGACCGACGTGACACGCACGCATTCCGACACGACAACCCAGCTTCACCAAATAGCCAAACATTTACAAAACCCGTCTACACAGGTACTCGATTCATAACATTATCACATAAAGCTTTTTTTTTTATCAGACATGACGTACTTCAAGAATATGCTGTCATGATATGGTTTTTTTACACACTATATAAAAAACATTTATTATTATATCGATATTTAATAATTAGCAATTTATTACCTCAGCGTTTTGAATTTGGGCAAAAGAGGTTTTTTTTTTTTAAATATATTGCAAACCATCGCCCATAAAATATATAAAATATGTCTACTGGGTGTAGAAGAGTTCACAGCCAGGCATAACATATACCTGTGTCGATACGCTAATCATAGTGTATTCTTGTACAATAAGATTATAATAGTTGGTGTACAAAAACTATTATGTAATGCTCAAAAATAAAATATCCCGAGCTTATATATTTTAACCATTGTTACTTGGGTTGGACTACACTTAAAAATCGGTTTATGTCAATTTATAACACAGGTGGCTAAAAACGGCGTTTGATTTTTTTTAAAGTCTCTAAGACCGTCTTGTGCTTCCGTGAGACGCCGTCGATCTGGGAGCGTTTTTTCCATGGGAAACACGGTCCGCAATCGTTTAGAGACGTTTTCAGAGTCACGCGATCTTCGGAGTAGGAAAAAAATCAGAGCTACTGTTCAGTGCAAAACAGACATAACCAATACGAAAAATCCTTGCAAACTAACTACTCATTGGAAGGGATTTTTCGGCTTAACCAACTTCGTCCTGTATCAATTTAAGCGGTTACTTCAAACTAGTCTACTTTAATTACTTCCCTCTGAGAGATGATTCTGCTGAGCGTTGTTCACTCTGTTCAGAGTTGTGAGAACCTAAGTACGATTGTACTTAAGTACTTCCTTCAAGTATTTGAGTAAATGTGTGAATGTATTATTTCAGGAACATCAGTGAAATAAAGGGCGGGACAACGAAGTTATTTAAAAGTCTCAAGTTCTTCAAAATTAATTGCAAGTACAAGTACTTTTACACGTACTTCCAATTTGACTTCCAGCGAGAACAAGTACAAGTAAAATACTTGACACTGGTAGTACAATTACACGTACTTCTACCTGTACTTCCTTACAGGTAGTTGTAGTTGAAACTGTTGTCATTGTAAATTATTAATATCGCAATATTATTATTACCTCAATTTGAATTACACTTATAATAATTTTTCCCAACCAATGTTTTTAAACAATTTTACCGTATAGCTTTATTCATTCAATTTTATTCTTTTCTCACTCACAATCAATCCTTTCCTTTTCAAATTGCCGTTACAGATGTCGCTATAATTAAGTAATCTCATGCCAAATATTTATACAGACATTGTATAAATTTTTACAATTACTACCTATTCCCTTAACAAATATAAAAGATCAATGTATGAGTCTTACACATTTAAAGTCTTAAGAGATCTCATTGAGATGGTTTTCTAGTTTAGAACTAACATTATATTATAGATTAAAAACATCATAAGTTTAAACATTCTTTAAATACACTAGTAATAAATAATCAAATCCTATATATTAAATGAGACAAATGAAATAAAACTCGAACTCTTACGTTAAGATACTCGTGTACACAAATACATACACAAATATCATTAGTAAAATATTCAAAGATAAAAATTTCAGACGATTCCCTCATCTCCAATATTAACTTTCTTACGGGTTTTTTCTCCCTTTGAACATTGCAGAACCTAATCACTACTTTATAAATATCAAGACCAAGTGGAGTTGATATGGTTTTATGGTATTGTGTTTCTATAATGTTGTAATTATATAGAATCAACTCAATATAATATGTCTTTATTGATACTGTATTTCCACACGGTCGGTTCAAAATGTGAATGCGAATTCAAAATGAAGCTATTAAATTCACAGATTGCTAAATACGGTTTAACAGCGGGCAGTTTATGTCTTTCAAAATAATCCAAACAAAATGTGACTAAATATAGGTAAAAACCCCGTAAAAACAGTTTTTGCGCAGTATCTACAAAAAAGAAAGTACTCGTTGTACTTAAAGTACAATTACTAACCACAAGTACAAGTACTTGAGTAATTGACCTTAACAAGTACAAGTCTTGAAGTGCATGTAATTGCACCCTGAGTAAACAACAAGTACTTAGACTTGTACTTGTAATTTCAATTATATGTACTTGTACTTGAACTTATTCACTCTATTTCAATTCCAAGTACAGTATTATTTTTCAAGTACTGTACTCGTACTTTGTACTTTGTACTTGTAAGTACTGATTTTCCAACTCTGACTGTGTTACACCAGCACGAGGGAAAAACCTCTTCCATTGTTCGGCTAAGCGTCCCAATCTTTCAGAGTTTCGAATTATTTTGGGTAACTACTAGAAGTTTTTGAGCGTGTTTGATCGGAAAGTTAATTCCTCTGGTTGGTTTGCAAAGAGCGCACTGGTGTACCGAAGAGGAGTTTTATTATAATTTTGGATGAACATAATATCTTCCAATCAAGTGAATATCAGCCGGGCAGACTACAGCATATGGTTTAGTAATCAATGATGTGGTGAAACTGTTCTTGTTTTTATTTGTGTTATAGAATCACTTACGTCATAAAACATAAACAAACATAAACCTTTTTCAACAGAGAGCTTTATAAATACCATACCCACCGTTTTGTTAAAAAGTTAAACTGTTAAAAACTTATCTGCAAAGTATTTATTAAGTAAATTTAACTTTTTTTAAGTTTTATTACAAGAAGGTTGGAATACAATTGAATAATTGAACAAGTTCAATTCCAAGGAGAACAAGATCGTAGCGCACATCAATAAATATAAAACTTTACTCCTACATAATGGTAATCAAAAACAGTTAGTAACAAGTTGAGCGATGTTGAAAAATAATAGAGAAAATAACAAAGCACTTAAAACTTTGCCTTGTAACACCCCTTCAGATACCGGGAATTCTTTGGGAGGATAGAGACTCCCGTCTACGAATATAGTATTATCACACAAAACTGATCTGTAGTAATTTTCGGATAATTCCAAAATTATAAATTATGTACCATCGTTTAGTGTGGATGACACCATCAAATGCCTCCTTTAAATCAATAAAGACTGCATAAGCTTTTCTAATATTAAGCCTCAAATAACAATTCTGATATTATAAAAATGTTATCACGACATCCTCTTCCCTTCCTAAAGCCCATTTGTACATTTGGTAACAAGCAGTGCTCCTCAGCCCATAAATCTGGTCGTTCATCATTGATATTTGGAAAAAATTTTTTGAAAATGGCAATTCCACGATAACTATATGTCTCTCGATGCACTCCGATTTTTTTTAATAAGTTTCAATTTCATTAGCAAGTGTTGGAGTGGTTTCAGAAGTTAAAATTTTATTGAATAATTATTTATTAATGTATGTTGCTAAAACATATATTCAATACATTTACTCAACATATTATGTATATGGCAGCATATAGTAAAAAGGGGGGGGTATGGAAACGGTTTGAATGGAACTAATTAGGTTAACTTAGGATAGTGGATGCTTGATTTTTACCGAGTGTGAATGTATTTATTGGTGTGAATGAAGGGAGGGTGTCAAGGTAAAAATCGCCTTTCCCAACGATAGGTTATGCTATTCATGATTTTAGTGTAGTTGTGTAGGGTCTCAGCAGTGCATGGACAATTCTTGGTATCGGCCAAATTTAGCTTAGTTTAGTTTAGATAATTTTTTAAATAGCATGAATGTGTCTTTTGATTGACTTAGGATAATTTAATCACGTTAAAGGGGGGTTAAATATTAAATAGGTAATAGAACAAATGCGAGGTAGACAAATCGGTGATGAACCGGAAATAGCCCTGGCTGCTAGCCGGCCGGGGAAAAAATAATAGCAATACATTTGTGATGAAAAGTTTATTATGTCCATTACAAATTTGTACATTCATTTAACAATCGTAAACTTCTTTAAAATTCTTGTTAATTTGAGTACACCTCGGTAGATTTTCCAATATCCTGCACAGACAAACCATTGGTTTTTAATTATCGTTATATGAGCCCCCCAACTTGAGGTATTTAATTTCTGGAGCCTAGGAAATGATTGAAAACTGAAGTTGAAACCAATTACTCATAGAAATTGAACTTACAACGCAGACAATCGAGAAACGTTATTACGACGATTACACCAGAAAAAAGACAGTCAAGTGCCTTCTGTCCTAGCTCGCCTAGTTATTGATATTGTTGTAAAAATATCAATATTGTTATACCGAAGAAATAAGATTGAAAACAATAAAATCATGCCGGTTGATTGATATTGGCCTGTCGTCGCTTTATTGTTTACTTAAACAATTTGGAATGTTTACTTATTGGTAGTTAAATAACCAAATATCATTTCGATACCTTTGTTATATTCTGTAGAGGAGATCGCCCCATATTATATAGATGACGAGGATCAAGGTGAAGATCCTACAACGGTAAAAAAACACTTTTATGACAAGATTATTCGGAGATCGTGAGATGCGGTCTGGTGTGACGTAGGTTTTAGAAAAATATTTTCTTTATCGTACCAACGTTTCGATCTTTATTGAGATCATCTTCAGGGCTCAAAGTGTTTGTTTTCCGTGTAGATGTGTCATTCTTGTCTATCGTGTTTTATGCCAAGTTTTCGTTGATATATCTCAACATCATCAGGGCTGGATTAAAAAAAAATTATGTTCATACATTACAAATTCCTTATGTATATATAAAGCAAATTATAGTAATGATATTAATTAAAAAGAGAAAACGTAAAGTAAAAAAATTTCTGTCATACTGGAGGGTTTAAGTCCAGGGTTTAGGTAACTAACATGATGGGTTCGCAAGCGAGAAGTTTGACCCTTTTACACTTCTTTCATACTATTCTCAATTACAAACCCATGGGCTACGCCGTGATTCGAACACAGGACCGTTGGCGTGGTAAACACGTGCGTACATACGCACACCGTATTCACACGCGTTGAATACACTTTTGGTTTCTTTTCAACAACAACAAAATATTCTTATCTCCTTAAATTTGTTTTTTATTGTGGTGGATACCAGGAACTAAAGGAGTTCCCTGAGCACTGCAGTTCTATACAGGTGTGCTGGTGTTCTTCCATGAAAGAAACTCATTTTCGAACGGGGTCGGGGCCCAAATCGGTCACTGAGATCAGATGCCGCCACAGACCTTCCATTGATGAGTGCCTTGTTAATTTTCATTGTGGCCACCGGTACCCCTAGTCGTCAGAAAGAAAATCCAGAGGCGACGTCGGAATCGAACCAACAACCGCAAGATCTTCTTCAAATGTAGTTAGTAATTCATAAGAATCACTTGTGCGAGGAATAAATATTTAATTATAATGGCGGTACCCGTTGAAATTAAGCGGTTAACAATGCAGCACCGTAATCTTGGAAAATCCTTAAGTGAAATTGCAAAAATTGTCCGCAAAAGTCGGTCAACAGCACACACGATCAGGACTACAAAACTAATGACTGTTTGGAAAGCACCGATCGGGGAGGCAAAAAAATTTAGAAAAACCGCATGAGAGAATGGTTCTTCGACATGTAAACTGTGAGTCTTCTATTGTACTAGTGCCACTGCGTTTTCTGGAGATCTTAAAGAGACTGTGGCATTCGTGTAACACCTCAAATGGTTCGTAATACTATTAAGTTAAAAGTCCAACATCAGTAAAGTTAACAAAAAAATAGAGTTAAATTTTTCAAAATTGTATATAAACAAGCTTTCTACCTTTTGGGCTACAACGGTTTAGACGTTGATTCGGCGCTCATCACTGTGTGGTAAAGCAGGTAAATGATCTTTTTCAAAAACACCGGCACTCCTAGGGTCCATATAACCTCGTAGTTGAAATACCCCTTTAAAAAAGATAAAATAAAATATTAATATTAATATATTACAATTAATTAAGGTTTTTAGTTGAGATAAAAAAGTCAATGGCACGGGCAGGATTCGAACCCACGATCTTCGGCTTGATACGCCGCTGCTCTACCACTTGAGCTATCGTGACCTCGATCCACTCGAACACCAACTTCCTATCGTTCCATTGACTCTTTTATCTCAACTAAAAACTATAATTAATTGTAATATATTAATTGGTCAAGCGGACCACGAAATTAGTGAATTTAATGATTAATATAAATAGTAATTTTTAGTGGAGTTAGGATTTAATGTTTTCCGTTCTGATGAGAATATTAAACTGTGGCGAAAATAAGAAGTTACTAAATTTAAAAAAAAAAATTTGTATGCCCTGGTGAAGCATGGATAATGGTTATTTCGCGTGAGCAGGGGTTGGTAACACAAATTATTAAGGGGATCAAGGAACAATATGTTTATATAAACATTCTTAGAGAAAATTTAAAGCCCAGTGCCCAGAAACTTGGACTTTTGCGATTTTTCATTTCCAATAAGAACCCGTGCTATTAAAATGGAAAAATGGTTCTTGTACAACCCACAATCACCGGATCTTAACCCCATCAAACATCTCTAGTAACAAATGAAGCTAAGAATGAGAAATTTTATAGGAAAATCTTGGTTCTGACACAATAAAAAAAATTTACCTTCGATGTAAAACAGACTTCGTGAAGGGCTCAAAAATGAATGAGGCCCAACTGATTATTTCAAATGTTAATTAATTTTGTTAATTATTTAAGTCTTCCGTTACTGGTGTGATTTTTCTTTTTTTGTGCATGTTGTTCAGGTATGTATTCATGTTGTTTTTTATATAAGAAATGTGTGATTCACAATGCTAGATTTTATCCATGTGTAATATTACGTTTTGTCGTAATCACTGGGAAATATATTCCTTTTTTACGTTTACAAAAATATTTCGAGTTTAACTGAAGTTCGTGAGGTGAGGTCTGGTGTGACGTAGGTTTTATAAAAACGTTTTCTTTATCATGCCAACGTTTCGATCTTTATTGAGATCTTCATTAATTCATCATCTTCATTTAAACAAATCCCAGGCCCTGAAGATGATTTCAATAAAGATCGAAACGATGACATGATGAAAATATTTTTCTAAAACCTACATCACACCAGGCCGCACCTTACGATCTCCAAATAATCATTGGCTAACGGACACTAAACACCACACATTTTAACTGAAGTGTTATTTTCAATATATCAGTATGTTCATGTGTTGATTGTTCATTGGTACACGTTATGAACAGTAAGTTACAGAAAACACTTAGTCCTGAAAGGCCACTTTCTAAGTCGAAAATGCATTGAAACGGTCGAGTGTTAAAATTTAAAAAAGATTCTTTCTATAAATACTTGGGTGATGGCATCCAATTACCTACCACCTGGCTCCCTTCGCCCGAGGGCCGCTCTTCGGCTACCGAGTTACCGTCTAATAACTTTTTTTTGTCCTCTGACTTAATATCGGTAAATTATTTTGTGATTACCAAACGTAATGGCGGGCTAAAGGGTTGAGAGTGAAATTAAATGCAAAGCAGGTTTTTTCCCGGTTCCATTTTCATGAATGAAAAAGATTATGAATAGAACACACGGCTTATCAACGGATAAACGGAGAACAGGCATCAAATTATATATTCCACTAATTATTTATGCCTTCGCTTCGTTTTATTTCAACACCGAACAGAATTTATGCTTTAAAAATTTTTTTTAAAAAGTTACAATTGAAAATGATCATCATTTGTTTATCAAAGAAAGGGATATTCTCAAAAATTGCATAGATGCCTCTTAAATCATTTATCATTGCTTAATTGTTTCGTGAACAACAGCAACAACCTTCTTCGATATACTTTTGGAACAAAAGATTAAACAATGCTTATTTTTTAAAGCTGCCGTGCTCCCTCCCTAAACCAAATTTCGGTAGTCTGGACGTTTCAGTAATCCAAAATTCAAGAGTCAGAATTTTAAATTAAACATTATTTGGGAGAGAGTGGGAAAGTGTCACCAAGTGAATAAAAGAGAGTGTGTGTGAGAGAAAAAGATGAGAGAGAGAGAGAGAGAAAGTGTGTGAGTCATACCAAAAACCAAGACTAGCTTAGACTAGAGTAAGTTTGTGAGGGAGTGAGTGAATGAGAGAGTAACTGTATGAGTCATACCAAAACCAAGACAGCTTAGACTAGAGTAAGTGTGTGTGGGAGTGAGCGACTGAGGGAGTAAGTATGTGAGTCATACCAAAACCAAGACCAGCTAAGGCTATACAAATTTACTTGTGTTCAGTGAATCCCACACCCCTTCACTACTAACAAATGAAAAAATGTTAAATCAGTCTACATTTTTTGTCTTAAGCATAATGAACCTACTGCTTAAAAATGAGCGAACAAATGGAAGAAGCAATAAAGCAAACGTTAAATACATAAAAAAATAAACGATTTTTCAATGAAAAATTGATAGTAAGTTTGGGAAGAAAGTAATATCGTTTTTCAAGTATAGGATTAATCAGGTTAATATTTTTGTATGTATTGTTTTCGTTTCTGGCTTTATTTCTCTATATATTATTTACGTTATGGCTTTATTTCTCCTCAGATTCTGTTTTCAACTTCTTTAGGTGTGTCAAATAATTTAGTAGATCATCTCATGTCTTTCGATGAAACGTATTTAAAACAGTGTGTACTTTATGAATTCCAAAACTAATACTGTAAATGTTCGTCCAAATGTGGTTTGCTCGATTTAGAGAAGGAAATTTTGTTCTTGAATATGATGCGCGCAGCGAACGCCCTTCTGAGGTTGACGATGACGTATTGAAATATAGGCTAGAAGAAAATTTGTTTTTAACGACCCAAGAACTAGGAGAGATGTTAAATTTTTCCCACACAACCATTGGAAACCACAACCAAAGTCTTTGGTTTGTTCAAAAGTACGCTACATGGATCCAAAACGAACTCAGAGAAAGGAATTTGGGGAATTTCAATTTGCTCTTTTCTCCTCAGTCGTCACTCTTAGACCCATTTTTTCATAGATTTGTAACAGATGATGATAAATGGATGACATACAAAAACATAGACCGCAAAGTTTGCCGGCCCGGTCAACCGCCCCCCAGTTGATCCAAAACAACGAAAATACAGCAAGGCCTGCCTCCACGTTGTTTGAGGATCAAACAATTATTAAATAATCTGAATTTGGAAATTTTACAACACCCGCAATACTTTCTGGACATTTCACTTTGTAACTACTATTTATTTCAGTCATTACACATTTTTTTATTCAGCTATTCAAACATTCCTGGGCTCAAAAAGGGGGAATTTTAGTGGGAAAGGAATAGACCTGAAAGATAGCAAAACGTAATTGCAAACAATGGACAATACATATTCGAATAGTTAAAAATGTGCCGAGTATAAAAAAAAATAAAAGAGATATTGTAAAAACTCCTTATCTTCTTGCCAACCCAATAATAGGATTTTAGTACGGACAAGTAAAATGTTGTGTTTATTTTTTTTAAGTATGTATTTTTGTAATACCTTCTGTTATCCGAATTTTTTCAGTAATCTCAATGAGTATTCTCTGCAGCAATTAGTTTACTGGATTACTGATGAAGAAGTCTACCTTGCATAAATGCCATAAAAGTTGCAAAATTTTTCCAATTATATATTATTTCAATATATTTTTAAAGAATAATTAAATGGGCTAATTAAAAATTGCGTACCAATCTGTAATTAAGGGATAATTGTGACCTTATATAATGCTAGTATACCTGTGGGGGTCGAGTGTAAAAGGCCGACCTCTCAACTTCCTTACATAGGAAACATCTGTTTTTCTCCGAGACCAAAATTAAAAAATGATCGAAATTTACATGAAATTACATACATCAAAGTTGCATATTGCTTGGTCAATCCTGAGTTAATCCCGAGTTATCTTTAGTTAATAATTTTTTAAAAACCCAGATGTGATTTTTGTTGTTTATCCCCGTTGACAGCGTTTTTTCGCTAAACTCTACATTTTTAAACTTTATTCTTGGTTATTAATGTTGACACTATTGTTTTTACCTGAATTAATTATTTGAAAAAGGTTGTATATATTATTTTTATGGTCTATCATATAAGCATTTTCTTATTTTATCACATAAATATTCTTTATGTCTATTCCATTTCAGTGATTGGCTATGACCTTGTTTTTAACCTCATATATTTTTTCTATGGCAGCCAACAATACTGCGAATGTTCCTCATACTGATGTAGTGTCAGTTGTAGTTACATGTTGTCGACTCTTGGCAATAGATATAGCCATGAATGAGTATTCATTAGTTTTCAAAGTTAATAGGATGCATCTCAACCAGTTTGATATTTTAGCCAGATCCTGCTCAGCTGTATTTAACATAACCGGCCAAGAATCAGCAGTTGAAATCAAGAGCATGTCATCTGCATATAAATACATTTTGCTAGTAAACGATAGATCAGTCAAATCGTTGATGTACAGCAAGAATAAAATTGGACCCAGTGCTGTTCCTCGACTAATTCCATAGTCTAATTTCTTCCATTTGATGGCATGTATCACCTATTTGCACCATTTGTCACCAGTCAATATCTCTTATTCCACTTTTTTTTAATAAACCCTACTAAATAAATCACACACTTTCGTGCCGTGACATTGTGTGTGCGCGTGTGTGTGTAAAGAAAGTAAATACAGATGTGATGAACTAATGAATTATCTTTAACTAATAAATGTTGAAATTGATATTAATTTATTTCCATTTTTCTATACATTTGACATTATTTAAATATAATTATATCATACAATAAGTAATATTTCACAAATTACGGTAAGAAAGAAAAACTAAACTAACGCCAGCAAGACCTTTTTGTATTCTTTTTACTAATTTCACATTATAATCAACCAGAATACACTCAAAGTCAAAAAATCGTATTGTATTTATTTGTTTATTTTTTCCTATTTACAGGTATAAAGATTGATAATTGACTTTCAACACAACATTAATAACTTGTTGTTTAATCTTTATAGTGTTACTAATAGATTTACACTCCTTAGATTAAAAATAAAAATAATTATTCAGAAATCGTGAGAAGCGGTCTGGTGTGATGTAGGTTTCAGAAAAACATTTTCTTTATCGTGCCAACGTTTCGATCTTTATTGAGATCATCTTCAGGGCCTGGAATTTACAAACATTGTTTACATTTAACAAATACATTTAGGATGTGGTAAAGTGAATTTATACAATGCAAAATATATTTTGTATATTCAATCAAAGTATTTCTACTCACTCAAGGTGTTTGTCTTCTGTGTAATTGTGCCATTCTTGCGTGTCGTGTTGAGAGTGCCAGTGAGATTTTGCTGTTTTATGTTTATATACGTTGGATTTTGAAGGGGTGGGGAAGGAAGTCGGTATAGAAAAGAAATTTTTGTATAAGACGTCGGCTTCTTTGAGGTGAAAAGAGCCGACGAAGGGAAACAATATGTTGGTAATGGTTCGGCCAGATTATCCTTTCAGGATAGAAAGGGATAAATAGGAAAAGGAAAGCTAAATTGTTGGACAATTAGACTATGAAAAATATTTGATGTGTGGAATGTAATGTAATGATATATGTATGTTATCTATATTGAATTTGATTAATGATATAAATTCACTTTTCCACATCCTAAATGTATTTGTTAAATGTAAACAATGCTTGTAAATTCCAGGCCCTGAAGATGATCTCAATAAAGATCGAAACGTTGGCAGGATAAAGAAAATGTTTTTCTGAAACCTACATCACAGCAGACCGCATCTCACGATTTCTTAATAATTATCGATTAACGGTCACTAATCACCACACATTAAAAATAAAGAAAATCTGTTCCATTTCTTCCTTTCCAGAGCCAACTCGTCGACTGAGTTAATTTTTTTTAATTGTTTACTTCGATGAAATAATAAATTTGACTAAAAAATAATTGTTGGAAAAAAATTGAATGCAGATTTACAAGAAAAACTTCATATTACAATGCATCAGAATAAGGATTATTGGTAAAATGTTATTGTCCAATATAAAAGATACATGATGAACAAAAACCTATAATATTATTATAAATTATAAGATAGTGAAATCGTTGGATGGAGTCAATACTCGGATTTGAATGAATCAGGGAAATGTAGGTATCCTTGAAGGATGGCCAGCATGAAATATCTCCATTGAATGTTGGAATATTTATTGTAGGCAACTTAATGGTTTCGGATGTAACTTTTTTATTTGCAGCTATTTCTAATGATAACGAATCATAGTAAAGAGTTTGAATGGTAGATTTAAGTTTATTATAAGTTCCAAAGTCCAAATCAAGGTGTCGATATAGGCGCTTAAGTTCTAAAATTTGAGATCGAAATTTTTCAAACCTGCTGTAAATGCGAGAAAGTCGAGCTCGAAAAGCATTTTCCTGCGAAGGGTCTGTCTGAGCATTAAGACCGATAATGTGCGCGTGTTTAATGTCATCTGCAAGATCCATTATCTCCTCTTCAAGTTCTTCACAACGGTTTTTCATTGTATCTTGCTTGGGAGCCATATATAATGTTGATCAGGTGATAAGGGCGATGCAACAAAGTTCAGGACAGATGAAGAGCGAGCCACGAGGTGAAAAGGTAGTGGTGAAAAGGCCAATGTTATGTGGATAGTATATATCAAAGTTTCCAGTTGAAGATGAAGCTACCACTGAAGAAGTGAGAAATAAGATCCGGCCCGGAGGACCAAAATGTCGAGGAGAGGGGCGGGTCGTTTTGGACCAGCAAACCTCCGATCTCGTTTATATCAATGCCGGTCTTCTTTCTCACTACGATATGACTACGTAAAGGCGAGCATAAACCTTCTCGGAAAACACATTAAAAATAAAACAATAAAATTACAATTAAAAAATAAATAGGTATAAATCAATAAATCTTCTTTGTTTAAAAAAACATGTAATTTTAAGTAATAAATAAAGAAAAAAGTATATATATATATATATATAAATAAAGTAAAATAAATTCTCAACTTCGAATAAAATAAACGATTGTGAAGTTCAAATGAATGAATAAAAATAAAATCCGAATTCAAAATAAGTAAAATTAAAATGAACTTAAATTAACGATTTACGAATCGATCGATCGATAGCTAGCAAAGAGTCCAAATATTTAATATAGTGATACCACTTCCCTCGTCAAACGACGATCCAACGATGAACAGGATGGCGATGATATTGATGACGATGATGAGGAAAAATGGTGATGCGATGAGGAAAACGAAAAAAATTTACTTCGACGGAACAACGAACGAAAGACGACTGAATCTTATCTGCCGTAATCCGCCGACGCCGACTCACTGAGCCAAACAACAGATGTGGATTAACGAAACTGATCCTTTTAAATCATTCAACAACAATTAATTGGCGTTAACAATCATGTTGGAAAAAGGTCGAAACCGACAAAACCAGCGAGTCCAGTTGGACCAGGATGAAAAGAAACCATCAATCTACAAGAATAATTCGGTTTGGTCCTCGTAATTCAGAAGTAATCTTTTTCAGATTCACCTGTAATACCATTCTCTATGTAACAAAAATGAAATAAGAAAAATTTATCGTGTTGTTGTTGCTTTTATAGTCCGTTTTAAATAAGAAAAACTTGCCAGTTTTTGATCAACAGTATTAAAAATTTATATTTAGAAAATTAATTGGCTTTATTGTCGTACGCAATTATGAATTAATCCCCAGAAAGATCCAATAGTGAAAAATAATCGTGGTTGTTTCCTTAATTTTTTCAAATTAAAAAAAAATGTATAGGCCTGCGACGCTTAGGGTGTCCAATGAGCGTAAAATCAAAAGGTCTTCCGGACAGGTTTCATCTCGGTATGCTCAATCCGCTTAGTTTCGCTGCTTTTTAATAGACTGACGTCACATAGATCAACTTGAATTCACACAGTACTAGCAACCGAAGTACCAACAGTTGTTTAACAACAACTGACTAAGTTTTTATTCTTATCTAGATGTTAGATGCCATGAAGACTATGCGAAGTATTCGAAGAGAAATAGCTAGAATATGCAGATCCAGGTTAACTAAAGATTAATTAATTCGCCTCATTTTTTTTATAATCCAGCTTAATTTGTCTTAGATAATTAGCCATTTGTATGAGCCAGTAATTGCAACATTGTCTTATAGACTACAATTAATAAACTACGGCATGTCCATTTAGGTTGGTGGTCATGTCTTAAATTATGCAAACATACTTTTTGAATGGTTATGTTGTAATGTTTTCATACTCTTATGTGATGATGTATTTGACGGGATTTTTCTTTCATTCCAATGTTAGAAGTAGTAATGTTTTTATCTTAAACAGGAAGAAGTTTTATAATTTGTGGAGGTTATTGACAATATATGCAAAAGTATCAAAGAAGCTTTCCAAGCAGACAGAATGAATAACAGGGCGGGTCGTAATTAAGAAAACTTCTCAACATGTGGAATGAATCTGTTTGATTTTACCATATATCAACGGCAGGGACCTTTTCTTCAAAACAAAAAAAAAAGCGATAAAACGAGTATTCCCGTTTCACACAAGGAGGCAGTAAATCTGTAAAATTGGACTGACAAAAACGAACCGTTTTCACCCGGTTCAATTAAAACGGCGGTGACCGGTAGCGGAGATTATTATTATGCGCCGGTATGAAAATTTACCGTTGGCTCCAGCTTTTTGGTGGGGCTCCAGCCGAGTGGAAGGGAACAAGGCGCCAACGCCTCTCCATTTAATTGAGACCTGATTGCAAATTGCTCCAGGCGGGGTGAGGATTCTAACAACATTTCCATGTGCAAAAAAATCTACAAAAAAAATCATTCACCCACGTGAGGCAGACGGTCATTTTGCACCTAAAAATTTTAAAACCAAATTTGCATTTCGTACATAATGTACACTAGTCCCGTATTCACTCAGTTTCAAAAATATTGGGTTCTCCGGAAAATAATGCAGCTTTTTGCTTATAACATAAAAACAATTAAATAACTTATTTTAACCATTTTTTATTAATTAAAGTAATCTACATCATTCTCAATACTTCTCCCAACGTGATGGCAACTTCTCTATACCCTCTGAATAGAATTTTGAGTGTTTATTATTAACAAATTCTGTAAACGCATTATCTAACGACTTTTGACCAATAAATTCTTTATGATGTCAAACTTTAAATTCACTAATTTCGTGGTCCGCTTGACCAATTAAATCATTACAATTAATTAAGGGTTTTTAGTTGAGATGAAAAAAAGTTAATGGCACGAGCGGGATTCGAACCCACGATCTTCGGCTAGATACGCCGCTGACCACTTGAGCTATCGTGACCTCTATCCATTCGGACATCAACTCCCCATCTCAACCCCACCTTATGAGTTTTCCCTCCTTTTTGCCATTTTTCAAATGTCGTGTAATCGGATTGGATTCTCGACGACAGCAGCGGCGTATTTAGCCGAAGATCGTGGGTTCGAATCCCGCTCGTGCCATTAACTTTTTTTCATCTCAACTAAAAACCCTTAATTAATTGTAATGATGTAAAACGTTCTCCAGAAATGGTAGTCGCGAGAGGTCTGGAGAATCGGAAGGGTGAGGCAGAACCAATAACCAAATCCAAAAGTCACATGGGACCGAGCGTTGTCGTAACAGGATCCGACCAAATATGCTTTCATAATACCAATTTCTGGTGCATTGTTTCAACTCTAGAGCAATACATTCAGTATTGATTGTTTCGCCAGGATTCAAGAAGGTGTAGTAAATCAGTCGAAATGAAATCAACCGAAGAGTCACCATCACCTTTTTTTTGATGAATTGATGATTTTGGAAAATGTGGTGCTGCTTCTCCTTTATCGTAGAGAATACACATTTCCTTACAAGTAACAATTATATCCAGAAAAGATTCAGTTCTGTTTCGCGAACTTCATAACGATGATTTTTTTTTGCTGTCGGTTACTGCATGTTGAACCTAACTTTCGAGCGTTTCCATCTTTTTAATTGCCTTAAGATGGTCAGCGATGGTCGAACTTTTTCCAACTGAAAAAGTCTCTGGGTAATGGTAATAGTAATAAGGATAGTAGGGAGCGGGGTTTGTTCTCCCCAGGTACTGCAGCCTTCTGTCTTATTGTACCTTCCTAGTTCTTTAGTTCAGTGCAATAGACTTCTTCTTAGAAGTAGACATTGACTGTCTCTGCTACAATTTCATCTCCTAGATTTTTTCTCTATGTTAGGTTAAATCTCCATTGAGTCTTCGCATTTGAAGATGGTATGAGTGGCTGTTTTCTCTTCCTCATTTCATAATCTGCAGATGGGATCATCGTTGTATATGCCCATTTGTAGATGTTTTCTCAGATGCCAGTGACCGGTCAATAGACCTATCACCTCTGAATCTAGCCGACTCCAATTGCAGCAGTGTGTTTGCCAGTCTTGTTGAGGGTTGTTTCATCATACGTTTACTGAGTCTAGCGTCGCTAGAGCTTATCCACTTTTCCTTTTGTTTTGTTTTGATCCATTTTCTCTATTTTCTTTTGTTATCCCGAGTATAGGTTTAGGGCCTATGTAATACTATAATAATAATAATAATGCTTTATTAAACATAAAAAAAGGAAAAAAGACAATTTAGATTTTAAAGCATTTAAGGCCATGGATCTTGGATCCGTCTGCCAGATGTCGTTGATTAAACAATCAAAAACGAAAAAATACACAATAAAATAAAATAAAAGTTATAGCCTACGCAATAAAAAGGAAAAAGGAGAAACAATAACTGCCAAAATGCGAAAGAGAACAAAAAAACAGGTAATACAAAAGAAATCAAAAATTAAACTCATTAATTAATTCATATCTGTAATTCCATGCATGCCTAGCGTATAGAATTAAGGGCCGCGAATTTGAGCCACTCAAAAACCGTAACAGGTCAAGGGAGATTGAAACATCCGAGATGCAACAATCGAATCTCACCCAGGGTTGAGCACTCCACCAAGAAGTGGGATACAGTTTCAATAGAGCGCGAATTACACAAAGAACAGATTCCTAATTCCCCTCTGATGTAAACAGCCGAGTTTAAGTGCAAAACCTCACTTCTTAGCTTAAATAGCCATCGCAACTCATTGAGACAAAGACCGTCAAAATTATCTTCATGTAGGTCGAACAATGCAGGAGAAATTTGTACCTCCTTGTAAAGTGTGAGATGCGTAGATGCTTGGACACGTGACCGGCATTCTTCGTGATGTTGTTTATCAATTTGATTAATAAGAATTGAAAAATGATTATGCCAGTCACAGAGGTTGTCTAAGGATATGAAGAAGGGCAAGTTGTACTTTTCAAACAAATATTTCCAGTGAGCGAACCATGAAATATTAGTCTTTATGACCGCCAACGATGTTATTTTTGTGAATCTGGTATCGGGAGACATCAGAACTTTCACAATATAGGAGTATTGAAGCTTAAGTGTATACACCAAAATTAAATCCAAGTTGGTTTCTAAATATAATATATAGTTTGGTGTACCAGATGGCAATGTGAACAACTTTCTTACAAAAAAACTTTGTACTTTTTCTATTGCCTCAAACCTCTGGTATCCCCACATTTGACAGCCATAACACAGAATTGCACGACTTATCCCCTTAAAAATATTATACTTGACTTTAATAGGGATAGTTTCTTAGAGTAGGAAGGCTGACCATGTGTTATTTAGACCTAATTTAGCCACTGACGCTTTCCAAGAGAAGTGCTTTGTCCAAGAGAGTCTCGGGGTAAATATGACTCCTAAATATTTATATTACATTTACCTCCTTTAGGGCCTATGTATGCTCTTGCATATTCTCCGCTGGCCAGTGTGCCTGCTTTCTCCTTACCCTCAATTCTTCTGTTCCCTGGCTCCCAATAACATCAGGTTGTGTTTCCCCACGTTTTGGAGTTTTTTGGATGCATTCACTGTCTAATTTTGATGTGATTTTTTTTACATACTAATGCTCTAATAGCTGCTTGGCTATCAGATATTATGAGGAATATTTTGCCTGTTTAACCTGTTTTACGATTTTCTAGGGCACAAGCGTTTATGATATGTATTTCTGCTTGAAAAACGGAAGTATACTTCCCTAATCAGTTTGATTGCTCATATCTTGTGCTTGTACAAAAATTGTTTTGGAGCCATCTGTATATCATACCATCGTATCTGAGGCTTCCCTGAGTTCTTCCTTACCTTTATAGTTCGTTGAAACTTTACAGGATGTTGTAAAGAACGTTTCCAGGATCATGTAGTCAGTCCCTATTTCTAAGAATGGGTGTCTAATTTTATTAATTATGCTTGTGTGCCCGAGCTGTTTAGTTCCTATCCAATTTGATTGTTTTTGGAGATTAAATGAGCTTTTCCTAGCTTCTCCTTGTATAAATATTTCCAGTGGAGGTAGGTTTAGAATAGTTTCTAGTACACTTGTAGGGGTTGTTCTCATTGCCCCTGTGATACATAGTTTTGCTAATTTTCGTACGCTGCCTAGTAGAGTAGTTACTTTTTGTTGAGCTTTGGTCCACCTGATTAATGATCCATAGGTTATTTTTGGCCTTATTTCTGCCGTATATAGCCAATGCGCCTTTTTCGGTTTTAATCCGCAAGATTTGTCCATTTATGGGCATTTGCGATTCTTTACTTTTTGCTATGGTATGCTGCAGGTTTCTCCGCAAGGTTTTGACAGTTGTTCTAAGATTTTCTTCGACCAAAGCTTACAGAACCTCATCATCTTGGAAAGAATTCTTTCCACTACTTTCTTTGACTTCAAGGATAATGTCTCAGTCTCGAAATTTTTGAAACCATCTCTAAAACGGTACTCCGACTCAAACTGCAATCGCCCCAAACTTCATTAATCTTTATGGCCGTTTGGGTTTAAACTCGTAAAACGAAAACCATGCGTTGACATCTTGGTAAAGACTGAATTATTCTCAAGTAACAAATGCTACTGAGGTAAACATACATTTTTGTTTGGAAGAAGATTAAAAATTGTTGACATTCGTCCAAAAAAATGGCACCTCAAACATAAACAGCTTATTATATAGATGGGTGATTGAAAAAAACATGAAAGCCTACATTACTTTCTGGATTTGTACACTAAACGAAAGATTTCAAATTAAATGTATATGCTTCACGCTTGAAACATCCATCGTAGACATGTAACACCTACATTTCTCTAAAACGAAGGGCTATAGAAAAAAGTTTAAATGCTGAATTGATCAAGACTGATCACTTTACTTGATAAGTCCTACGCTCTCTGGTCATTGTAAAGTATAAACCAACTCAACAGTTGCTCATCCACCCGCACCATCGACATTAAAAATTAAAATGTTAGTATAAAGCTCATGATTACTGTTCTTTGGAGATGTAGCAAACCTAAGTGTGAAAAATGTAGTTTTTACTCGATATACCCAGTCACAAAGAAATTTTTCTCCGAAGTTTTTTATTAATTAGGGAGCGATCTCCATGCTCGTATTGCTGCAACCATCCGGGCCGCACTTTTTTTGGTGCTAGCTGCCGTAGGGCCAAAATTTTATATAATCATATTTCTTTTAAATACATAAGTCAAAAAGAGCAATTCCAAATAAGTAAGCTCAAAAACGTCCGTGCCACTAGATTTTTGACGGACTTCCTAGAAAGAAAAGTTATACACCAATCCAAAGCGTCGAAAACATTATTTTCTATGCATTTTTCTTCCAGTTTGCATCATATTTTTATGCTTATCTTTGTCCTAATACCTCGACAGACATATAATTGTCCATGTGTATATATTGTGTCTTTTGAATTTATAAACAAACTTATTTCCTCAAAACATTGTCCTTCTGGCCGTAGTAAATTCTGAACGGTCTGGTCACAATTGAGCTTATAATCAGTAATCAGTAACATACCATTAAGTTACAAAGAACATAAAAATCAGAAAAACATGAACTATCAAGAAATGTTTAAAATACAACTCAGTAATTCAACGAATGCAACAAAATTTGTTTTTAGATTTTCAGTAGTTCTATATTTATTTAATTGCATACAGTGAAATTCTTAACTGAACTATAAGAATTGTACAATTAATTCAACCTGGACCAATATTCACCCTACATTACTCCCTACAGTGTTCAATTCTGTTATTCACAGTATTTTGTCTATTTATAATACCATACTAGTTTGTAGTATTATACCATTAAAAACAAACATATAGAACGTTGTTGTTGTTTAATAAATACGGTGAATTGCATTTGCGCAACTCACTTGGCTGTAAGATTAATAGCGTTGACTTCTTAGATGGTTAATTGAGCTATTATTCAAAGCCAGCACAGTGGCCGCAATCAAAGAGTGTAGATAAACTAGTCTAATTTGAATAACCGGTAGGCACCATATTAAAAACGGACTTCGGTAAAGCATGAATAAAAAATTTCCGGACCTCGCTATACAAAACTCTTGATAGAAGTATTGCCTACAAAGGTCGCCGTACATGTTTTCGACTTAAGTTGCAACTTTCAACCACTACTCATTACCAACTTTGACATCATATACAGAAGAACATTTAATTTGCTGCTTACAGATAAATTATCAATTGTCAAAAATTTCCGTTGTTCTTTAAAAAATATATTAAAAAACAAATTTAAAGGAAAAAAAGAAAAAAGAGGAAAATCATAACAATTGAACAAGTATAAAAATTTGTAATATAAATTAGTATTGAGCTACATACAACTCATGTCTTTTGCCATTGTTCAATTGACTTATTACGATTCTCTCTTTATCTCTCTCTCTCTCTCTCTCTCTCTCTCTCTCTCTCTCTCTCTCTCTATCACGCACACACACTTACTTCCATTCACTCCAACCACTTAACCACTTAAACCACTTATTCTGAACCGTTCACTCACCCTCTCAATCATTCGTATATTTACAATACATACTTACTCTCTCGTTCACACATCTCAATAATTCACTCCCTCACTTACTCTCTCATTCACTCTCAATCTACTCACTCTCCCTCTCCCCCTCTCGTTCTCTCTCTCTCTCTTTCTCTCTTTCTCTCTCTCTCTCTCTCTCTCTCTCTCTCTCTCTCTCTCTCTCACACACACACACACACACACACACACTCACTCACTCACTCACTCACTCACTCACTCACTCACTCACTCACTTTCCCTATAAATTACTCACTCACCATATTTACATCTCATTTACTCACTTATTATCAACCACTCGCCCTCTCTATAACTCACTCACTTACACACTTATTATCAATCTTCATTCTCTCATTTTCCCTCTCATTCACTCCTTCACTCTCACTCTACTCTACTCTCTCTCTCTCTCTCTCTCTCTCTCTCTCTCTCTCTCTCTCTCTCTCACTCACTCGCTCACTCACTCACTCTTTCTCATTTTCTCTTTCACGTTGGTTTGACTATGTAAACGTTGGCGATTTCTTTTAAACTTATGTACGCCTTATTTGTGTATGTGCTTTTGGGATCATTTTTAATGTTTCTATGTGGCCAAAATATGAACCCGAAAATGATGAAATTAGTTGACACATGCATCTTATTTTGTTAATTTTTTTTTTAATTTGTTTTTACTTTGCCTTGCCAACTTTCAGTCAATGTCATTTTGTTGGTGAGAACTTTCAGATTTTATGACCGTGGTGAACATAATTATGTTATTGTAGATTTTTAAACCTACTGGCTGCCACCGCTCTGATCTAGATAAACTGAGACTATTTAGTTTATTCTTAGGCGTTATTGATTCCGTTTTAACTTAATAAAATCGCTGAATTTATTCAGATTTTTTCTTATATCTGGTTTAAGGTGGACGATTGTAGAGAATCCGATGCTCAACCCTCTTACTCTACAGGTTTTTTCGAACACGGGCTGATGTCGGCTTTTTAACGACATCGTAAAACCATCCGCTTTATTTGATGTTAAACTTACCGGGCGGAGCATCGTGTTACTTTTTGTAAACAACAGAGTGATGTTGCATTTGACGTATATCATTGAGATGGGGTGGTTTCCCTCTATGATACCTTGTTAAACAGGACGATAAGAGGTATAACAATGATTGGTTCGGCCACTTTACTTACTCATTGGTTCGCCAAACATTTTACTTTTTTAAAAATATTTTTATGATCCTCATAACTTATGCTTTGAAAAATTCCAGATTAAATTTTAAATCTTTCAATACACTGATTAAAGTATCTTCCTGTCCTGAGTATAAATTTGCAATACATAATTTTTGGCTTAATTTATTATTTTATTACTTTTTCATATGTTCTTATTCTATTTGATATTTTTCAATCGTTTTTTGTTTGGACAAATCTTGTTTGTTAATTAGAAAAAAAATAATATTCTTATTTTTTTGAATTGTTATTGTTTATTGATTGTTTGATTTGCTGAACATCATATTTTGCTATATTATTATTGTGTATTTTCTTGTTTGTGGTAGCACTGAACGCCTCAATGTTTTTTTTAAATATGGTATGGGGCCATAACTGTATTTTTATGCCTGCTGTAATTATTTTTGGCGATAAGTATGGTTGACAACAAACATAATAATACTTTATAGCTTTCAAATACTTTACCAGAGGTCATTCTACGCCTTTGTGGATTTCAAGCCATTTTTTCTTTCTCTACTATCTTCAATTATATGAAAAATTAAAATTTAAAGATCATACTTCAAATTGGATAAAAACTCATATTGACAAAAACTTTAAGAATCGTCAGTTTAAATTTAATATCACCTGAGATGTAATAAAAAAATAATAATAATAATAAATAAAAATAAAATAATAATAAATAATAAATGTATATAAAAAGAATCAATAAGATGAAAATAGCACTGATTGTTCAAAACCGAGATAGTATTTCTTTAACTGCCGTTTTTATTTACTTTCCAAATTTATTGATACATTAAAAACTTAATTATAATATAGTTTGGTTGTATCGCCGGCCCTCGACGTATTTTGACGTCTTTTTTTTGTATTTCAAGAGTATTTTTAGCTTTTAGTAGCGACTCTGCTTTTGTATGAAAACTAAGTCGATCTCCTAAAATACTAGAGCCTCGGGTTTACAATTACTGTACAGACATAAAACATAAACCCATGTATATTCATCACCGCTAACAGAGAAATCTAGTTACATTCACTCCCCCAGAGTACTCGATATTCTTCACAACCCCAATTATTTTTACATAAATTAAAATTATTCCTTTGGACATTTTAGTTCGATAATAGTTTAGATGTTAAAATAACATTAGATATATAAAGACTAATAATAAGATTAAAATAAATTTACATATATATTTTACATTTATAATTTTTGTATGTTTATTTATTAATAAAGACAGATTCAATGGCCGAAGGCGTCAGAGGAGACTGATTTGATTTAATAAGTGAGAAACATAAATAAAAAATACTTAATTAAATTAAAATTTATATAAGTATTCTTTATTTTTGACACAAAACACCATACACACACGTAAATTAAAATATCCCTTTTTTGGCCTTTGTTTCTTTGGCAATTGGCTCAGAGACAACCTGTTTCCACAAAAATTTTATGTCCGTAGCCCTTAGAAAATCCAAAATTGCATTCATACACTTTCAAATCATTTAATTTCATTACGGATTTATAATTAAACGGCTTGATCAGCTTTCCAATTCCGAACAGCCTGTCCAACATTTTTGATCTTTCATTATTACACTTTTTGCATTTTATTATGAGAGGTTCCAGGTCTTCCCTCTCTTCGTATACTAAACGTCCGTCTTTGCCCTATTTTCTTCAAAAATGGACAACTTATTCCGTCGATAGACCTGATTCTATTTATCGTAGTGCACTCTCCTTTTTTTTCTTTTTTTTTTTGACATTGGGAAGTTAAAGAACCACGGTCTCCTGCTAATCGTCGGGTTTATATCCCGGTAAGATTTACCCGTGGAATAGGAGTCTAGTTGCTTGTTCCACCATATGTTTTCAAATTGCCTTTGAAATTGTTCTACTAGGTATGGGGGATTCTAAATTTTGCCCTATTCCACAAGCTCATTGCCTTGGACTCTTCCTGTATCCAATAGAAGGTGCATTCGACTAAAATTTCCTGAAATACAATTAATGAAGGTTTTTAGTCGAGACAAAAAAGTCAATGGCACGAGCGGGATTCGAACCCACGATCTTCGGCTAGATACGCCGCTGCTCGACCACTTGAGCTATCGTGACTTCGATCCACTCGGCCAATAACTTTCCATCTCACCTTTGAATTTTCCCTCCTTTTTGCCATGTTTCAAATGTCGTGTAATCTATTTGATTCTCGGCGACAAATGAAATGGCCATGGAGAGCTTAAATAAAAAATACTTATATAACTAGTGAACTTAAATACAATTATATTATAAATTACGGATATAGTAAACACTAGGAAATAATAAATAATCTCTTTCTAAACATCGTTTTTCTTGTTTAATAATCTGTTTCTATGTTCATAAATAATTTTACAATAGCTAATTAGTAACTCCCAATTTTTTCCGTTCAGAAAACAGCGTATAAAATTTATCTATATTATCTGTTTGAAATATCTTTAACCACATATCATTATATTTAAGGTAGACAATGAAAAAACTATTCGATTTTCTTTTTCTTGTATGTTACAAACTGGACAATGAAAAGACAATGAAACATTGATTGTGTTAATCGAATATACCAATTCTATCCCACCTCAGCTCTTATTGTAAATAACAATCTTTGACTAGAAAGTGGCAAATTACTATTCGAATAATTATAAACTAAGTTATAATTTAATCCACTTCCTAACACGTACCTTTCAAAACTCTCGATCTCATCCACTTATTTGGCATTATAACGATCAAGTAACGCGTTCTTAATTACTTGCAGTTGTTTATCCAATAACTGTGCATTTTCATTATTTAAAGGAGCTTCTAAATTAAACTTCATCACGTAATTACTGATTTCCTGACACCAAAAGATATTTTTTTTATGTTCTCCTTAGCAAGCAATTTCGGCAAACTAAAATTTCGCATGCTTGCATTAAGTATATAACCCTATTATATATCGTGGTCAGATTGGCCAAATAACTTCTTTCAATTAATTAATCTTTATGTAGGGTATTAGTTGAAATGAAAAAGTTTGTGCCATAAGCGGGATTCGAACCCACGACCCAAGGTAGCCGAAGGTCGTGGGTTCGAATTCCGCTCGTGACACTAACTTTTTCATTCCATCCAATACCATACATAAAGATTAATTAATTGAATTAAGTGAATATTTATTGTAGAGTTTCTATACAGTATGTTGGCTCTCTTCTACGTGAATAAATGCAGCGCGCGTATAGGATGATAATCTAACAAACTTTTTATAAAGTACCTAAATTTTTTTTTCCTCAATTTCCTCGTACTCAATCTCAAATTTGCGCTCCATAGTATAAGATAGACCGGTTTGCACTAATAAAGTCTAATTATTTTCAATTAGCACATTTCATATGAATTTAATGTTGGTTTTGCTTTGTTAAGTTTTCCCTTAGGATTTTCGGCAAAGGATAGCCTTGGCATAAATAAGCTAAATATATCTAACAAATAACTATTTCAATTGCTTTCCTGTTACAAAACCAATTTTTTTTGTCCTCCTTCCCCCACTGCAAAATATCATTATTTTTGACTTTGGAAGATTAACTTTTAATTTAGTGGTATATTACCAAATTACTTCTTTCAATTAATTAATCTTTTTATGAAAGGTTTTGGTTAAAATGAAAAAGTTAAAGTCACGAGCGGGATTCGAACCCACGACCTTCGGCTCAATACGCCGCTGCTCTACCACTTGAGCTATCGTGACTTCGATCCACTAGGACACGAACTCCCCATCTCAGGCTACAACCTTTCGAATTTTCCCTCCTTTTTGACATTTTTCAAATGTCGTGTAATCAGGATTCGATTCTCGGCGAATCGTGGAACACAGGCCAGTGGAAAAATGACAATGTTCACATATTCTTGTAAGCTGATAATCATTCGTTGCAAAGTGAGTGGTCCAGAGGTTATTGTTCATAATATCAATTCTTAATCTTGGAAACAATCTACTGTTTTTTTAAATAAACAGCCAATGCTGAAGAAAAAAGAAAAAATCGTGTTCTTCTTATTTACACTGTATTCTTCATGATTCTTCATTTCTCCTGGCTGGCAATCGTTAATAGTCAACAGAAAGAGCCTGAAGCTTTAGCTCTTTAGATTTTTGATGGTCAATACTGACTGCATCGTTTCACATTCTTAGTGAATTAAACCGGAAAATGTTATACCAGGAGCAGATGGAACAGCTGGCTAATTAATTTTAGGAAAAATCCTTCCAGTCGATTGTAGAAATTCCCATCAATAATAGTGATTTTTCTACCCACACACGGAATTCATTACATTGACAATTACACAAGAAGATATACTGGTTTGATTCGAAATTGCTCCCAATAATTTTTTCTCAGCCGGCCGAACGTAAAACCCACACATGAGAAGGGTCCAGAACCACGGATATAATGTCATGTTATTAGGCCGGCATTATTATGCACGGAGGACGAGGAGGCGACTGTTATTATTATGTTGCTACCGTTCTAGAGAATATAGCTCCTTAGTAATAACATCTCGACTACTCTGGCGGTGATTATTTTAATTTTTGAGATGATACTGTTTCGTATTTTCTTGCCGGGTCTACTTTCACTGTACGATCAGGGGCGCCTATTGACTGGAATTAGACCTGCCTTCCAATTGCTTTGTCCGAGGGATCATCGGCCGGCTTGAATATTCAACTCGACACTCTCGGGGAATTATATTTGGTCGTGATTCAATTAGCCGAGGACGGCCTCCGCTCTTCCTGCGAAACCCCAATTTTAAATATAACCGGGCGAATATGAGACTAGTCCTGTTTCATTATAAAATCAATCAGTTTTGGCATTGACCGCTCATTCACATGCCGGTCAGTTCGAGGAAAGTTTTCATTATATAATCAACGATGAAGATAATAAATAATAAGATGAAGATACAACATAGACTCGCCTTCTGGGTCGGGTGCTGTCCAAAAGACACCAGACATTTTATTTGAACGATGATAGTTAATCGGTTGTGCGAGAAGTTAATTTTTACTACAAGCTTACATGCATTACTTAAACAGAAGAAATGCAGAATTTTACCCAAAAATAGAATAATCGTAACTATACGATCCATCAAAAATCTAAACATCTTTTCTTCTTACCAATCTTCCAGACTTCAGGCTCTTCCTGTAGACTACTAACGGTTACTTATGCTTAATTATATAAATACTCAAATAATTATACACCATTTTTCGAAGTGTAAAATTTGTGTCACAGGCGGGAATCGAACCCACGCACACAATTACAATTGGAATCAAGTGGTAGAGCAGCGGCGTATCTAGCCGAAAGTCGTGGGTTCAATTCCCGCCTGTGACACATATTTTTCATTTCGAAAAAATTATATATAATTAATTGAGTATTTATATAATTAAGCATAAGGTGATAAAAATAATTTAAAAGTTAGAATTAAGTCGATTCACTAGTTTCGTGCTCCGCTTGACCAATCAATATCTTACAATTACTTAAGGTTTTTAGATGACATAAAAAGTGAATGGCACGATGGGAAGTTGGTGTCCGAGTGGTTGGAGGTCACGATAGCTCAAGTGGTAGAGCAGCGGCGTACCTAGCCGAAGGCCATGGTATGGAATGGTTCGAATCCCGCTCGTGCCATTGACTTTTTTATCTCAACTAAAAACCTTAATTAATTGAAATGATATAAATGATAAATGATGGAGGAAGTGTGGTGTTCAATCCTTTTTAAAAAGATAGTTCCTACTCATAGTAAGTTGTTTTGCAACGATCCGGATTTCGAGCCTTTTAGTTCATCATCAGCTTGAAGGACTTCTACAACCACGTCTCTCGACATGAATTGCCAAAGTGAACCCGCTGATACCTCCCCCAACGCGACGTTCCAATTAGCAGCTGATTTTTTTAATGGCGCTCAATTTGAACGTGCGAAACGCGGAAATTATAACACAAATAAATATTATACTAGTAAATACTTAATATTATTAAATTACTATAAAAATAATAACAATTAAAATAATTAGTTTAATTATTTGGATGTTTGATATTATTTATGTACATATTTAAAATGGGAGGTAGATCAAAATCTGTTATATTATTAATGCATTTATCACCATGTTCAATTTTACATTTTTTAATTTCAAATTTCTCAAACCAATCTAGTTCTTTCCCTTTGTTGAAACTATGTAACACTCTTGTATTTAAATTTGAATTGAAATTATGTTTTGTTTCTTTTAGATGGTCCTTAAATTCCGAAAATTTGCTCGATTTAGGCAAGTGTTCTTTTACTCTTGTTTTTATTTCTCTACCGCTTTGTCCTATATATTTAATATCACAATCATTACAATTGAGTTGGTAAATTAATTAATTGTTAGAATTAAGGTAAAATCATACCTGTGAATCATACAGTCCCGCTAATGTAGTATAATCGTTGATAAAACGTGTTTCTATATGAAGCCGCGATTTGCTTACAACTGGAATAAAACGGGGAGTCGAAATGAGAAGTTTGGACGATCGAAGTCACGGTAGCTCAAGTGGTAGAGCGGCGGCGTATCTAGCCGAAAGTCGTGGGTTCTAATCCCGCCTGTGACGCAAATTTTTCGAAAAAATTTTGTATGATTAATTGAGTTTTATTTTTCTTCAAAAACAGAATAAGAAATCCTAGTGGAAAACGAAATGTCAAAACCCGCCTAAACGGGGAAAAACAGTGCATCATCGACAGACTGCGCAGTCGGACCATCTAGCGTTCAAAAGCTACTGGAATTATTTAAGCTTAATCTTCTCGATCAACTTAGGTTCGCTTTATTCTAATATTCACAGCCAGCCAGATTAATTTGAATTCCAACTCTTAACGATTAACTGAGAAAACAAAGTGTGACTTGTTTGATAAATAATAATTAATTGTGAAATAAGTGGACAGACCAACCTTGAAACTGGTGAAAACTCGTCTTTATATCAGAGCAGCGTGAATCATCAGGCAAGGACGGTTGGACAACAAGCTGATCGATGAAGCTTTTTAGTATTCATTTCCAGTATTTTAATGCTGATATGGATTAAAGTGAAATCCTGCTCAACTATGAACAATTATTTACAAATTCATTATATTTCGTGGTCTGATTGACCAAATAACTTCTTACAATTAATTAATTTTTATGTAAAGTATTGGTTGAAATGAAAAAGTTAGTGTCGCGAGCGGGATTCGAACCCATGACTAAATACGCCACTGCTGTACCACTTGAGCTACTACTTGGATCCACTCGGATACCAACTTTGAAAAATGCAAAAAGGAGAGAAAATTAGAAAGGTAGGTTGAGATGGGAAGTTGGTGTCTGAGTGGATCGAAGTCACGATAGTTCAAGTGGTAGAGCAGCGGCGTATTTAGCCGAAGGTCGAGGGTTCGAATCCCGCTCTTGACACTGACTTTTTCATTTCAACCAATACCTTAAATAAAGATTATTTACAAATTTGACAGTCAAAAAATCAGAGAGAATTACATAGACAACGATGATCAAAGTATGCCTAAATCTTATGTCAAGACTAAAAATTAAATGACAATAAATATCAGTCCGTTGATTTTTGTTGTCAGCCTGTTGAATCCATTTTGTATATAATAGTTGTACCTCGTAGGATTATTTATATTATCGTTCTTTACACTTCCCTTTTTCAATCTTTTGCGAGTGTCAACACCGAGCTTGTTGACCCAAAGACTGAACCTTAAGAAATCTTCTTGAGACCATTTAGAGGGTGTGGCTATAACAAGCAAAGGCAAAACTTAAAAAACCCAAGGCAGCAAAAAATGATCTTCTCTATTGATAGGTTGAAAAATTCCAAGATCTCCGTTGTTGAAAACATTTATTCAATTTACTAAATTACATGGATGTAATTCTCAATCTGAAGGCACATCCATCAGTAATACTGATTGAGAGTTATACCATGAGATTTCGCTAAGGTTAGTTTCTGATGATGTGCCAGGAGCCCGAAACGCCATGTAATTTACTAAATTGAATAAACGTTTTCAACCACAGAGATCTTGGAATTTTTCAGCCTATCAATAGAATAGATATGAACCGTGGAGTTGGTAATATATAAAAAAATTATCTTTGCAAATTATGGGTAGGGAATAGGATTTATTTTTCCACAGAGTATAATGTCCATTAAGACTGTTTTGCAACCTTCAAAATAAATTATTTTGCTTTCTTATCTGCATAATGTTTAAAAATATGTAAATAATATAAATATATAATAATACGAATACACAAAATATGTAATGTAACCAAGACTATTATTAATTTTTGTATTAAATTGCTTTCCAATTAAGTCCTTGATCTAATGGTAAAGGAAATGTGTTGTTTTACAGTTGTCTTAAACAAATGATGTAAGAATGTTTCAATAAAACAACATAAAACTATGTGTCATTTTCTCTTGGGGTGTGCGGAGAGACGAATGATAATTTTGGACTAACTATCCCAACGAGGATAAAAATAACTTATTCTATTGTTATTCAATCATGATTTTCATCTTGTTTCCCTGTCTTCGCAGTTTCGATTTGTCACAGATAGATTTATCGCGGAAGATGACGAGAAGCCTAAATGCTCCTAACAGAATAAAATGTTCTTGAATAGCCAAAATAAAGTTGAAGAAAATTCTCTCTATGATACCGTAAAAAATAACTACTATAATAGAAAAATTACTGTATTTTTTGTTTAAGTTACAATAAACAGGAGGTCTGGTTTGCATTTACACTATATTACACGTACATCATTTCATAAAAGCGAAGTTTGAGCTTGAAATTATATAAATATTAAAAAAAAATAATTATAAAAATTAATAATAAATAAAAAGAGATGAATACAATAAGAGTACCATAAAATCTGTGAACACAAAAGAATTAATACGTAGAAATAATGAAATGTAAATGAGATGCAAAGTTTCGCAATAAAATTAAACCACAAAATATGTTGCATAAATTAAAATAAATAAAACATATCAATTCAAATCTTACTATATTTTTTACATTTAAGAAAAGAATATGAATTGGAGTAACTTTATTGAGTAATTTATGAACATAAAAGAAAGAATACAGAATGATAATAAAATATAAACGAAATACAAAAATCTGGGTTTAAGTTGGAATTAACCACAATACGATGGTGGATAACACGTACTGAATAAAACATACTGAACAAAATCTCAATTCATATTATGCAATAAAAATTTACAGAAACAAAAAAATTAATCTAAAAGAAAATAATACAACGAGGAAAACTTTGCAGTCATTTATAATGAAATGTCCTAACTTGAGGTCTTATATGCATTAATAATAAACACTGTTCAAGTCCGTTCGATTTTCAACACAGAGATGTAAATTTTTCTTTCTTTATAAATGATACACCAATGTTTAATTTCGTAACATTGTTAAGTTGTACGCTGTAGCAGATGTACGACTATCATCCAGAGCAGCAACTGCTGTTTCAGCCTTTAAATTTTTCTAGTGTACTCCATATCCTCGTTCCTGCATTCGGTAACGTTTTTTTGTCTTTACTGAGGGACTTGAGAAAGGCATCATCACCTAAATGTCATCAGCTCCTTGGCCATCTAAATAATAAGTCCCAGGCTATAGCGTTTGGATCCCATCCTTTTCTCCAATCCTTACCTCTTATTCCTCCGCACTGTACTAACAACCAACCGATCCTTTTATCCATTTGTCAAAAGCCTTAGGATCATCCTAGATCTAACCCAATCCTCGAAACTCCACATTTCCTAAAATTCCTGCCGATGTTTCTCCACCGTCTCTTCCTAATCTGCATCCGCAAACTCCTTGTCTTTTTGCTTCTCCCTTCAATGAGTTTGGCAGTTTGATCTACGGTGGACTCATCTGCGATCTTGTTAACACACTCAAGAGAATCATGAACTGTTTTCTTCGGTTCATATTTAGCTCCTTAAAGAGATCTCATGTGTCTAATATCGTGGTTTGAACAGGTTGTACCCGTCCTGTCGCAGGCCATACTTTCTAGGCTCCATCCTCTCTCATACATTTTTCCCGTGCCCTTCCCATATTTACAATTTGTTAATATTTAAGCCTTTTATGCACATTCGCAACACTCATTCCCGTTTTCACTGTACTCTACCCCTCTCAGACAAACCCACCGTTTTGGTCACTTCTTCCTTATCCGTTCCTACATCTGGAATTCCCTACCTACTTCCATTCGCTGTGCGTCAATCCTTTCCACATTTAAGTCCCATCTTTTTGACGGCCTCCTGTTCTTATAATTTAACACCTAATATAGTTAAATTTTGTTAATTTCCCCTTTTTATTTGAGTACGTTTCATTTATATTTTTACTTTTTCATTGAAATCTTTATTTATACATTCATTTTGAAACGATTGCGCCAAATTTGATACTTTTTTTCAAGGAGGCCCAAAACACCACATTTAAATTTATTTTCTTCTTCTTCACCATCAAATTTATCTCACTTTAAAAACAGAAATTTTGATCTTGCCTAGTACGATTCGAGATTTTTATTCGCAACCGGAGTTTTTTTCTTTAATTTTAGTTAGGCCTTTCGGAGAGTTTTGGCGTGAAAGCTCCCGTTGGAGTGATTTTTCTTTTCGGTGTCCGATTTCACACTTTTCATGTCACCGTCGATAGTGTTTATTTTATGCATTATTAAACAAATAAATACTATCATCATTCAATCCATGACAGGACTTTTGAGTTTAGAAATGAATTGAGCAGACTACTAATATAAACTACCTATTTATTTGGTTGCCGATTCTGAACAAGATCCCAAAAAGATTTGGTAGTTGATTAGATCAGCAACTAATGACAAACCTGATTAGGAAATTTTAATGAAATTATTTTCTATTTCTGATGACTATATAACAGATTATTTTAAAATCTCAAATGAATTTTAATACATTTTTTCATGTGTTCGTAAGCATATTAAAGAGGAAATTCATAATAGTGCATTTAAATCTCCAACTTTGATCATAATTGATACTGTTTAAGAGAACAAACTACTACTACACCATTTAATTTAGAGCCAATAACCTGTTCGGAACTTGAACCCCTTCTTAAATGCTTGAAAGGTAATAATACTTTTCATGATAACTTTTTAAATAATAATAAGTGGGAAGTTTATGGGCCAACAAACAGCTGAGGTCATCGCCGGCCCTCTACGTGTTTTCCATCTTTTTCTTTCCTTTCGCGCATATTTTGTTTTAAACTGCAGCCATTTGAGCATCTCGATCTGGTTACTGACTCTCTGATTTCAGATATATACTACGTTGATATTCTAGAATGCTAGTCTCTCGTTTGTACCTCANGCGATAATTGTTTAAATTCTCCCTCCGTGTACACGGCACACCCCACGCCCTCTGCCGTTTTGGACCCGTCTGTAAAGACGGGTGTCGCATGTCTATATTCATCTTTTAGGGCTTCAAACATTGCTTTATATATATATACTCGGGTGTTTCGTTTTTCTTTAATTTGGCCATATCCATAACTTTTTAAATAATTTCATTCTTAAAAATTATTTCTAAATTTATGATTTCACCTTGGTGCACATTTCTAATTTAGCTTATTCACTTGGTCATTATCCATCTGCTCTTTGAAAAATCACTAGTAATACCTTATTTAAATATGGTTGAACTTGAGGTTATAACTATAGGCCTATCTCGTTAACTTTATCCATATCCAAAATTCTAGAAAAAACGATTAAAAATAGATTATTGGACTTCTTTATAGAAACTAGAACAATTTCTCCAAAAGTGTATGGGTTTTACTTCCGGGCAGATCTAATGAGGAAGCTTTGTTTGATGTTAATAATTTGATTTCACAAGAAATTAATAAAGATGATTACGTTATTTTATTTATTCTGGACATTAAAAGGCTTTCGACGCTGTTGACCATAAGTTGATGCTGAAAGAATTTGAGTGTATTGGTATCTCAAATATTTCCCTTAAACTCTTTGAACTTATCGGACAGAACTCAAGTCACAAAGGTTGGAACAGTTTATAGTTCTTTACGCATTGAATCGGGAGTACTAAAAGGTACAATCTTAGGAGCGTTTTTTTTTTATATATTAATATTTTTTTTAAATTAAATTCTCTGGAAAAACATTTAGTTATGCAGATGACACTTGTATCATTTTTTGAGGTGATAATATAATTAATTTAACGAAAACTATAAATAATGATATGAAAATTATTCATTTTTTGTTAAACTCAAACTTTCTACTTTTAAACACAAAAAATGTAAAGTATTACACTTTTTACTAAAAAGAGAATAAATACTAATAATTGAACATTTGTTTTTCACACTTGTGATGATAATGATGAGTGTTCTTGGTTGCCTATCTCTTTTGCTTACATTGTTAGATATTTTAGTGTGACATCGGACTTCAATTTGAGATTTAATTTACATGCTGATTCTTTAGTCTCCCGTCTGAGAATGCTCTCTTATTAAGTTAGAATTTTAAGCAACTTTATGAAAATTTTTGTCTGTTTTTGTCCTGATTTCCTCATTTCCCCTTTGTAGTACGATAAGTATATTTTAAAATTGAGGTTCGGTGGTTCTAGGAAGAAGCTTTTAAGTTTTTACTGCAGGCTGTCTTTCCGGATAGTACTGCTGCTTCAACCACGGGTGGTCCACAACGCGATAGACTTAACGTATAAATTGAAGAAAGCTAACATCATTATAATGTTAGCTGTGTGTTCTTGCTTGCCTATCCCTTTTCCTTACACTGTTAAATATCTTGGACATCGGACTTCAATTTGAGATTTAATTTACATACTGATTCTTTAGTCTATTTATGGTTATAAAATCTATGGTTTTGTTTCGTGAGGAGGTAGTAATAAATCCTACGCTAAAAGAAGTAACTACAAACTCATTTCTTAAAATTACTTTACGTAAACCGAATACATATAATACAAAAAACATTATACAGTGAATTTAAAGTAATGAATCTATACCAAACATGAATATTTAAGAAATGTTTGGTATAGATTCATTGCTTTAAATTCACCGTATATATAAATCATCTTGTAACTTGTTAAATCAGTGAGTATAACACAACAAACAATTTAACTAGCTCTAAATTTAGCTAACTCACATTTTTACAATGTAAAGACTACGCAATATTATAATTTTTCATTATATATGGCACTTTTTTTTATATAAAGAGGGGATGATTATTTAAAACATCAAAAATTACATAGAATGAAAACAATTATAATTTCAAAAAATTTTAATTGTAGTTAATATATTTTAAATCCAATTTAATTTGGTTAATTTTTTTTTTCATTTTACACGTTTATTGTGTATTATGTTTGTTTATTTGTTTGTTTTTCATTATGCTTGTGTAAGAATACATTCTATTTATTTCTCTAAGGATCTCCATAAATTCCTGCGGATTAGTTCAAGTTTTGCTTTTTGAAAGCAGACAGGGATGTACCAAAATATTATTTTTTAATGTATATTAAATTATGTAATGTACATTCTTGCAAATAAAGATTTATTATCGTTTATTATTTTGTGTAGTTTTCGTTTGTCAGTGAAAAACTTTTTATATTATCTTCTATCGTTGGAAATTAGACGAGAGTTCTACTTTTGTCAAGAATCCCGTTTCGTATGACTAGAAATGAGGACGATCAAAACGCCATAGGTTAAAAAAATACAGTAGAAAGACGATCGTACAGATAATGTATGAAATAATGAGCCGAAACTGATAAATTACCCTGGGGTTGTCGAGGCGTAAGTGCGAGCCCACGTTGACAGTGCGTCACGTCTTTGAGCCTTATTATATCTCGTCTTACATTTTCTTTTTATAATTTGTCTTTTTTTAGTCTTTTTTCCGAGTGTGTCGAGGGATATAACCGGTAGTATAGAGCGTGGGTAATAGGTGAGCCCCCGCCGTAGTTAATCAATGGATGAATTGGAGCTACCGGCCTAATGGACCTACTTATACTGTCAGTGTAATAACAGAATGGGCCTCCGCGGCATGTATAATATTATTATATTATTATGTTGGATATAATAACTGTTCCTTTCCGTCGGCCGTGGAGGCCGACACGTCCCTCCTCCCGTGGAACACAACACGCGTATATTCTCATACTTTCTAACGTTTCACGTTGTGATAATTATCATTGTAATAAACATAGAGAAGAAAGTGTTGATATCTTCCATTTCACACGTTTGCGCGCGGAGGCGAGCTGGGATCACGTTTTCTATTTCATCGACTGTGATCGCTTGTTATTATCCCTCGTTTCAACTCTCGGAAGTCGGCGGTTTAAACGAGATCGACTTCTGAAAAACTTTCAACGTAATTCGTTTATAAACGTCGATAATATTCGCGGCAAACTCTCAGAGCAAACTGAGCAAACACACATTGAAGTAAGTACTGTCTAACAAAGAAAAATGGCTCAAGTTTTTTCATCTCAACTAAAAACCTTAATTAATTGTCATGTATTAATTGGTCAAGCGGACCACGAAAGTAGTGAATTAATGATTTAAAAAATGAAGTACACTTCACTAAAGCTCTCCGTCGCCATTTCAATTGTCGTCGAGAATCAAAACCGATTACACGACATTTGAAAAATCGCAAAAGGAAGTAAACTCATAAGGTGGGGTTGAGATAGGAAGTTGATGTCCGATTGGATCGAGGTCGCGATAGCTCAAGTGGTAGAGCAGCGGCGTATCAAGCCGAAGATCGTGGGTTCGAATCCCGCTCGTGCCATTAACTTTTTTTCATCTCAACTAAAAACCTTAATTAATTGTCATGTATTAATTGGTCAAGCTGACCACGAAAGTAGTGAATTTATAATTAACATTTTTTAAGTGAATGGAACACGATACTTACATAATTGTATCGAGCTAGTTTGTCTGCTAGTTCATATCACACAATTACCTTGTATCTTGGTACCAAAGATATCATCAGGTTTTTGTTTCCCTAGGTTCTGGAGGTTTTAGATGCATTCGCTGACTAATTTTGATGTGATTTTGTTACTTTGTTGCTTTTATAGCTTTTTGGTTATTTTATTTTATGAGGATTGTTTTTGTTAGTGTAACCTCTTTTATCATTTTCCAAGGCACAAGCATTGATGTTATGTATTACAGCTTGAAAAACCGAGGTGTATTTCCTTAATGAGTTTGAGTCCTCATATTTTGGACTTGTACAGAAAACACTTGATCCGGTTCCTGTATTTGTTTTGGTGAAAATACGATTTCATTCAAGTATTCATGCATTCACAAATAGGGATCCTATAAAAAGTAGCTCACTGATTTGAATATAAGTGAATGAACGCCTTAGGGCAGGTCATCTGCATGTCTACTGACTGCCTCCGACTGCTCTATCCTTCTTTTATAATCTTCTTGAGAAATTATTTTTAACGTTGCTTCAGATTTAAACCGTGGCCGCAGATCCGAAGTAAAAGCAGGCTAAAACTAAATAAGTTCGTGAGTTGCGGTCTGGTGTGATGTAGGTTTCAGAAAAACATTTTCTTTATCGTGCCAACGTTTCGATCGAACGAACTTTATTGAGATCATCTTCAGCGCCTGGGATTTACAAACATTGTTTATATATATCAATTACATTTTGGATGTGGAAAAGTGAATTTATACAATGCAATATATATATATATATATATATATATATATATATATATNTTATTTATTCAAATAAAGTATTTCTACTCACTCAAAGTGTTTGTCTTCTGTGTACAAACACTTTCAGTAAGTAGAAATATTTTGATTGAATATTTAAAAAAAATATTTTGCATTGTATAAATTCACTTTTCCACACCCAAAATGTAATTGTTATATGTAAACAATTCACTAATTTCGTGGTCCGCTTGACCAATTAATACATTATAATTAATTAAGGTTTTTAGTTGAGATGAAAAAAAGAATTCGAATCCCGCTCGTGCCATTAGCTTTTTTTCATCTCAACTAAAAACCCTAATTAATTATTATGTAAACAATGTTTGTAAATCCCAGGCCCTGAAGATGATCTCAATAAAGTTCGAAACGTTGGAACGATAAAGAAAATGTTTTTCTGAAACCTACATCACACCAGACCGCATCTCACGATTTCTAAATAAATTTGTAAATGAATTAAAAAAGTAAAAGTGATTCCTGCTAGCAAATGACGCCTTTAGGTTAACCAAGTTCAGCGCCTTTTCAAAGGGTTAATTCTCATCAGGAATCACTTAATGATAAACTCAAAACGTCTTTGATCAACGTTGCATATTCCAATTGAACAGGCAACACTTTAAGGCGTATGCAAATTATTATTAATAATAAAAATTAATAATAAAATACGTTATTTAACACATTATTTTGAGTAAAGATATTGAGTAATTAAATGAGTACTATTGTATTCAGCCTTAAATTTATTGCAATGCTCTTGGATATACAATAGGATTATTCAGAAATCGTGAGATGCGGTCTGGTGTGATATCTTTATTGAGATCATCTTCAGGGCCTGGGATTCACAAACATTGTTTACATATAACAATTAAATTTTGGATGTGGAAAAGTGAATTTATACAATGCAAAATATATTTTTTTATATATTCAATCAAAGTATTTCTACTCACTCAAAGTGTTTTTCTTCTGTGTAATTGTGCCATCCACATCCAAAATTTAATTGTTATATGTAAACAATGTTTTTCAATCCCAGGCCCTGAAGATGATCTCAATAAAGATCGAAACGTTGGCACGATAAAGAAAATGTTTTTCTGAAACCTACATCACACCAGACCGCATCTCACGATTTCTAAATAATTATCGATTAACGGTCACTAATCACCACACATATACAATAAACTTTTAGTGATTCAATTTGGCATATACAGTGTGATTATTAATAAAATACCCCATTTTATTTTTTTTTTGTTTGGAAATAATTAAAAAATTATGGACAGGTCTTTACAAAAATGTTTAAGTAGGATCTGAATCTGAAGTCAAAAATGTTTTTCAACGTATGGTTCGTCCCCAGCGCTCAGCAACTTTTTTTCTAAATGGGAAGGTATCATTTTGAATACGAAATTAAATTCTACGACGTTTTATAAAAAAAAATTTACTCCGTGCACTTTTCTTGCAGATTTTGTCGTTTTAAAAGTTATTAAGATTTGAAAAATAAAAAGTTCAAATATTATTTATCCCAATCATTATTCATTTACCTCCTAGTAACTTTACGTTAATTACTAATTACTAATTCAAATACTTCCTAGTAATTATATCAATATTGGTTAATATTGGTAATTTAAATTTTCAAAATGGTCACCACCGATCTGCCAAAGCAAAATCCTATCATGGAATTCATTTCGCACTGGTGTTATGCGAATTAGAATTATCCCAATATCGCCAATTCTTAAAATTTATTGATAAGTGTTACCAAGTCAGACAGAGGGCGGATATTTCCTTTTTTCTTCGTTGCGGCTGGAGTACCGCAAGGGAGCATCCTAGGTACTCGCCTAACTGCAATAAATGCAAACACATCCAGTGCTACATTCGACGACACACTTCTACTTTCCTCGCATTAAAAAACCAAAACATTGCTGCCTCCAAAATCCATGCCAATCTAAACAATATTCTTGGACCAAAAGATGGAGAATAAAAATTAATCAAAATAAATGTAGCCACACAGTATTTATCCACCGATGTGCGACATTTCCTACATTACTTTAACAACATACCTATCAACTACAGACATAGTTAAATATCTAACTATGTTTCTTAATAAAAGTCTGCATATAGCATGTTATTTTAGGCTTTTTAAGATATAATTTTCATTAAACATAATTAAAATTGGGTTTATTAAAACCTGTTAATATTTTTTAACGTATACTTCGTCAAAATAGTTTCTCTTTGGTCAGAAATTCTTCATGACGTAATTCATAACATAACATTCCTCATATATTTTTAAATCTTTGAGTTCATCAATTACTATTAATAAATTAAAGAAATGGTAGAAAAGTTAAACTATTATAGAATTTCCGTTTTAAGTACTATTGGTTTTAACTAAACACCGACCGCACAATTTGTAATCGCTGAGCGTTCATATTTTTTTTATTTTTCGATCCCCGTCTAAAAATCCAGGAGCTGGAGTAATTATCCCGAGGCAGGTGTGCTTCCCACGTTAACACACGAGGCTCGAACATAAATCTGTGCGCGTTTGCTCTCAGACCTAATTGCTTTCGGTTCATTATTTAGTAAATAAATGCGTCAAGATCGGAGAAAAAAATGTCGGACGCCGAAAATACCCTCCGCGTTTCAAGACGGGTAGAATGCAGTTTGCAGAAAGTGTGTTGCATGAAAAGCTGTAAAACCGTTCGTTATTGCGGGAGCGGTGAGCAGAAAAAAAGTTTTGAAATTTTATGTTCCCTGTTAATAGTAGCTAATGAATGATCTTACGAAATCGACAGAAAAAACGGAACCTAGATATTGACGTTACCAAGAACTTTCAAAAAGTATATTTTTAAAATCCATACGAGATCATGAAAAAAAGAACGTTACATCAAGGCAGTGATAAATAAATAATTACGCGAGATAAACATAAAAAATACAGAAGACAAACACTTTGAGCCCTGAAGATGATCTCAATAAGATCGAAACGTTGGCACGATAAAGAAAATGTTTTTCTGAAACCTACATCACACCAAACCGCATCTCACGATTTCTGAATAAATAAAAAATACATATTTTTTATCATTCTGGTCTCCGCTGTCTCCTAACACCTGGTCCGCTTTGTGTTATTTATTAAAATTACTAGTAACAAAAATAATATATATATATTTGTATATTCATACTCATACATACACAAATGAACGTATGATTTTTCTTTCTCGAAGGTGGGATAATAATAGGTTATCTCAAAAAAACCACAAAAAAACAGTTTTTCTTTCAATCCACAACGTTTCGGATTTAGTTTAATCCTTCCTCAGGTGAATTAACGCAGAGGTTAAAACAGTGGTCGTCAGTCATTAATATTTTGTAACAGTTTATTTTAAAAAAGAGCCAGTGTGGTACATATTGAAGTCTTTCAGACTCCGAACAAACGTTTTAATTTTTTTAAATTAAAAACCACTGCGTTAACTCACCTGAGGAAAGATTAAAATAAATCCAAAACGTTGTGGATTGAAAGAAAAACTAGTTTTTTTTGTTTTTTTGAGATGACCTATTATCCCACCTTCGAGAAGAAAAAATCATAAGTTAAACTGTTGAGGTCGAAATATTAGTATACACAAATGTAACGTTAGAAATTCAAATGTCGTGCAGGGTGGAAAAGGAAAGTCGCCCAATGGTGACCTAACATAGTAGTTATTATTATTTTTTTTAACGAGCTATGTCGGGTTTGAATACAGGAATTGGCCGCTGGATTCGAACCCTGGACCTTTACCTTATAGTGATGAGCGCCGTGTTAACGCCTAAACAGTTACGACCACCGACGCCCCCTTATTAATTCGAATGATGGTTGTTAGCTTGGTTGGTCGCTTGGTGTATAGCAAAATATTAATTTTTGTTTAATTGTAAATAATTTTTGCCAATAAACATCTGTATTATTATTATTATTATTAGTTATTATTGTAAGTAGATCCCTTGGTCACTGGTCACTGTCGTCTTGACGGCGGGATTTTGTAAGGACGCATTTGTTCGAGAAGTTGGTTAGTGTGTATTCTTATCGAGTTATTGAATTTTTTGTAATGGCAAATGATGAGTTCTTTGACAAAAGAAATTTGGAGGTCGGTGCGTAAAGTTCGATAGTAGTAAGGTGATCTTACGGAAAATCTTTGACTTTAATGACTGAATTCTTTTATTATTGGTGCTTTTGGTCGAACCCAACAATAAAGATTTAAAGGGATATCGACAGTTTATATTATACATAGGCAATGCCCTTACATACGGGTACTCCAGCCCCATCGAGGAAGAACTGCACCTTGTCGGACAGGAAGGATCTTAGGATCAAGAAGTTAAAGGGAAAAGAGCCATCAACTTGGAAAGAAGCGGTTACTCGGTAGCAGACTCGATCGAAGGTGTGTGCCATGTCAAGAAATACACCGGGTCAATACTCCCCGCGCACAATGCAGGAAGAGATGACATCTACAACTCCATAGCCCTGTTGAATAGTGCTGCGGTGTGAAAGGATGCCGAATTGGTAGTTTGGTAATAGGATAATCGGTTGTTCTATGGACTGATTTCAAAAGGTAGGTTAAAACCATGAGGTAGTACGCCAAGAGGTAGGTTGCGGATTATTGTCAGAGTGTTTAGGTCATATCTTCGGTTTTTTGTACGTTAATTCATGAATAACTTTTTTAATTTCGTTTGGAAATGGGTATCGAAGAATGAGATAAGGGTTCGTCCAAAATAGCCACAAAAATAAAAAAATATGTGGTCGGAGTGTGTTGGTCAAATATGTGTGGAGTGAAGACAGTATTTAGCAAATAAATTTGCTTTTATGGGAACCGAAATCACCGATGTTCTGTTGTTCCTTCGTAGGGGAAAATTTTTTATTTTTTTATGACAGTAGCGTTTATTGCAGGACCAAATTGATTTGTCCTTAGTAAGTTGAGCAATAAATCGTTTGGATTGTACGTTTTTTATAACTTTCGGTTAACGTTTTAGCTGATGGTATAGAGCAGGGCTTCTCAAACTATTTAGCCAGCGGACCCCTTGCGTAGAACAAAATCCAGGGCGGACCCCTCTCATTCCAGTATTTAAAATTAGATAGGTACTTGTAGTATGTAATAAACACCGGAAAGTTTTACTGCCTTTTCGTCAAGCTCGCAACATACAATATCGTTAACACAGGGTTTTATGAGGGTTTCAGCGATAGTATGAGCTTTACTGACCTGTGCCATTCGATAACTTATCATGTAAGACGCTTTTCGTGTTTGCATGAACAGTTTTTGCAGTCTTAATGAAGGTTTCATAAGCAACCAGTTCAATGCACTTCATTATGAAAAATCAGTGTTTCTCCCGGCGTTCTTGGTGCACCCTCCAAATGAAATCGTAATTTAACTAGAATGACTCTTGCGCAAATCACACACTGAGCTTTACTCTTGTCAGCTTCTATAAATCCCAAATCTAATCTGTCGTCGCATTTAGCCTTTTTAGATATTCCACTTTCACTGGCTATGTGACCTGCACCGTGACTGGAGGTTTGTATAACTTGAGCGTGCTGGATCTTGCTTCTCTATCTGAAGGCTGTTCGTCATTTGGCTTGTGTGGTTGTCAGTGCCAATTCGGAGCTTTCCTGGCTGCGTATGTGATGGAGAATCGGCATGCTTCGTCAAAGATCCTGACTTCAACCACCGATCCATTAAGAAGTATAGAGATCAATGAGAATGGCACAAATAGGTAGTGCACTCGCGAGAAACGTTTGAGAGAAATAACGGCTTTTTATGCACAACATTGGAAAAATCCAGGGTGTTCCAGAAGCAGCATTTACCGTTATATAAACCCCAGTATTAACCATCAAATTCTTAAGAAACCGTCCAGTCTAGTCCCGTCCGTCTCACTTACCTTACCAATGTAGAATGAATAAATAAGAACAAGAAACTTTCGTTTACAGCACTTATTGTTACTAGTATTTTAATTTTATCTATTCATCCCACATTTATTTATAGAATTATTAATATTTCTTGAATTTCCCCGCGGAATATTTTTCGAAGCACATGCAGATATTTAATGATGTGTATTTAATATTGGGTAAAGAGAATTGGTCATAAAGTCTGGGAAAGAGAAATTCCGTTATAATTTTAAAGAGACCATTTTTGAAAAAAAAGGAAGAAAATAAAATAAATAGGTAGAAAAACCAACTAAGAATACATGCAGAACACAAATAGGCAAGATTATTATCACAAAGCTTGCTGTTTTCTTACATACTGAGAACGTTTTTTTTTACGAGGGTGCACAACAGAGGAGGTTATGGCAACCTTCGGGCTGTTGGGTTTTTGGAAAAAGCCCAGTTGTAAGTATGTCGGGTTCAAATGCAGGGCCTGGATTCGAACCCGGGACCTTACAGTGATGAGAGCCGTGTCTACGCTTAAACCGTTGCGGCCATCGACGCCCCTTTAATTATTATTTTTTATCATTCATATGTTTGAATAATAATAAGTTTTTAATTGGTTCCCTTAACCATCAACAATAAAACGAAGAAACCTACTTGTGACTACATTTTGGCCGTTGTGTAGATGCCAGTAGTAAGTATATGCTACCTGACGATTTTTAAAAAGGTTATGTTTGTTTCGTAGATATTCAATTTTTCTGACCCCCCCTAACAAAAAAATTAAAATGAACAAATAGCATCGTTAAATGGACTTGAAATGATAATTCTCATCAGCATCGAAGGCTCACACCTTTCCGATAAAACGAAACGATAAAAATGAAGATAAAGCCGTCAAGGAAGGTTTTTCTATGTTCTTCTCCTTCTAATTCTGCTCCCGTTTGGCTATCTGGCTAATTCGATCTAATTGATTGTAAGTGGTTCTTCCTCTGACGGACGACGGTCGATGTTAAAGCTCCGACAAAACCGAAATCGTTTCATTCCCGTCCACCACCCGGCTAACATTGTCGAATACGTTAAAAACGGGTTGTTAATCATTTCGATCTGATTACTTAAATTGACATAAATCAATTTCATTGTATAATTTAATCCGTCGTCTTGGATTGGTACACTGCCAACGAAATTCATAAATGACATCAATTTAAAAAAAATGGTAATTAATTAACGTAGCGTTTAAAGAAAAATTATACGACACGGAAAAACGTTTTATCTCTTATTCTATCTCACACTTCAAAGCATTAAAATGGTAATAGCGGACAGAGAAACCAAAAAGAAGATGCATTGGCTTTTCGTAATAACCAATCGAATCATGTCTTAATTATAGGGAGGAGGATAATTAATTTTGACACTTGCGATCGCCATGGATGATATTAAGAGTCAAAAGCGGAAATATAACTAAAAAAAAACGTAATTATGCGCAAATGCATGGCATATAATAAAAGTGAGTACCTTGATAAACAATCAAATAAATTTTGGAATTGTCATATTCCCCAAGTTTACCATCATCAGAGTTATCATCAGTCTTACTCAAGGTAATATGGTTATTTTAATGAAAGCACGTATCGATATAATTTTAATAAAGAGTACAAGGAGAGATTTCGCAGCTTGAGTTGCGTACGAACATGTTAACTCTATAAAAAGTTCAATGAGAGAAATTAGAAGTGATGTTCGATCTACTAAAGGTTTAACGGATTACTACCCCCAGGTATGGGCATCAAATAGGACTGTGGCTGAGCCCTTTATTTTTTCCCTGCTTACAAACGTACAATGTACATATAGGCGATAGAAGGTGAAGGTCCTTACAAGGACGACCTGGTCCTATTTGCTTTTGAACCATACACATTGCATCGAACGATATACATTTTACATGAATATGTGCGCATGTGGAATTTAAAAGTTAACCTACAAAACTTGCTGGGGAAGTTTAAGAACGTCATCCCTTTTACCTACTATCATCTAACCTACCTAACCGACAGATACTTAGCCCGTACGTTTTTTGATAATTTCTTTGTCGTGTGTTGGCTAACCCGAGGGGTGAAACCGGAAGGGATGAAGAAGTTAATAGAGCTTCTACAGTCGGAGTTTGAGAACTCAAGGCATCTGGAGGTAGCTATTTGGTAAACAGTAACCAGGTCTCTCAGACCCAGATTGAACGTGCACTATATTTCTGATGGAATAAATTAACTCTTTTTTGTAAGTCTATTTGAGTAATCAGCATTGGACCAGCATGGTCCTTCAAGAGAACCAGACCTTTAAAAGGAAAGGTCCAAATTTTTCTGAATTTTAATGTTGCTGAATGAACTCAGTGAGGAAGAAACAGGTTACTATTACAAGTATAAGGTATAATTTTAGAGGTCAAAAGACGGATACGAATGACAGTGCTAAACTAAGCGTAGAACATGATATACGGAAAAACTATTTTGAAAATTTATTTTCAATACAAAAGTATTTTTCTGGAATATTTTAATCTTGAATCCTTCATCAGACCCCCTAATTACCTCAGAATAAAAAGCTTAACAGCTTAAAAAAACCGTCAGACCCATGACGGAACAAACTAACGTCTGAAGTATGAGGGTATGGGTTCATTAGTGGCCCTTCTCTCAGCCGGCCATCGCGCAGAAGCAGGGGTACAGCAAGGAAGTATCTTAGGACCCATCCTCGACACAGTACACACCGCAATTCCTTCCTAAACGATCCTCACCACCTCTGCGAGATGATATGCCATCCCTTGCTCTCATAAAGATCTTATCATTTCAACCAGAAACGTACAAACCCATATTACATCCCTTGAGCAGTGGTTCAAACGGAGCAAGATGGCAATAAACATGCAAAAATGTGAATATTCACTTTTTACTAAAGACACAGGGTTTGTAACTCCATAATTTGATCAATAACGATTTTCCATATACTCGTGTTGAACTTCAACAGTCAGTAAGATTTAAATTAATCACAGAAAACGGAATATTAATTAAATATGATTTAAAATGTGAAACGCATAAAGGGGTCCAGCCAATTGATTTGCCGCCAGACGCGCAAGCAGAGCTCAATTGTAACATAGAGTAACAGTTTTATTTTACTGATATTGTTTCATTTAATGATAGCAGTAACAAACCTAGTAGACCAAATATAATTTATATAGGTAGATACCATAATAGCCACAGACACAGGGAGTGGAAGGCCGTCGTTCCATGATTTGATCATTTATGAGTTTGCCTCGTTCACCTTCATTAAAGAGGACACATTTATCATATTTAAATATTCTTGTGACAAAACCCTCGTAGTAGTAGCGATTCTATGGCTTTGTGACATTATGAACGATTCTATGTTCCACATAATAAGAAAAACAAGAAATAAGCAAATAGTTATGTAGTTTGGTCGTTTCAGATCATTTTGACCAACCTATCCTCAGTGTTTTGGTCCTTCGGGTCCTCACCAAATTCAGGAGTTGGCCTATAACAAAATTAACGAATGGATAAAAGACACTCGAAAAAATAAAACACAATACAGACGAAACACGTCTGTTGTTATGGAACGATGGCATTTCACACCTCTCAGAGTTATTGTGATCAACTCTTCCATTGATCGCCCATTTTCACCTTTAGATCTTTATTACTGTCCTAACGATTATTGTCTGTTTTTATGTTGTTCGTCCAGACAACGACTCTGGCTCCGGGATCTGTCAACAGTTGGGTCATTTCAGACTCCAATGCAATCGGTCCCAATTCCATTCACACTCTCATTCACCCAAAAATACATTATTACTTATTTACATACTATTCACAGTCCGTCTTTTTGTTTGTTCATCTCCTGCCCTATGTGTACGGGTACCTAGACCATCGTTTTGCCGAGATGCTCCAGCTCGTGGTATGACTCCAACAAGAAGACGGAGGATCTTGTGATATTAGTTTCAAAAAATATGTAATTTACTGCCTTCTCAACCCAATTTGTATTCGTACACAGCCGAAATCGAGCTTTTGAGTATCCGAGAGTTGAAATTTACCATTTGAACCAACAAAGACGTGGAAACCCCCCCCCCGTAAGGGTTTCTTTTTCTTATTGTTCCACGAGTGGTCCGGTGCCGGTGAAGACTAGAAGTTTAGTGCTCTGTTAACGATCCTTTTAATAAGGTGGGGGCCCGTTTACGAGAGAATGCTATATTACTCGAAACCGAGGCTGTTTAGAAGCCCATAAAAATCCCTACGGAGATCACCGCCCGATTAATACCTCCTCGGGGACGACTACTACCCCGATGCCGCCATCACTTCCGCAACCCATTAACAACGTCTACATTATCCTTTGGGGTGGTTTTCGCCGTTTTTATAGCTGCCTAGTTATCACGAAGAAAAAACGGTTAGAAAGGGGCGTTGAAATGGCAAAAATTTTGAGAGTGAAAGGGAGAGTGAGCGAGCGAATGAGCGAATTAAGAAGTAATAAAGAAAGCTAAGTGTGTGAATGAGAAGAGAGAATGTGAGAGGGGGTAGTTATCAACCTGGTGGTTGTACATTGGTATGTTATTATTATTAGAAAAGATGATCGTTGTGTACAACATATAGAGAAGCATGTCCAAAATTGAACTTGAAAACTATGCACAACTAGATAGTTCACTAGCAGATGCGACAATTTCTGCTTATTCAGATCATGCGCTTTATTTGCAGTCATATCAACTGTTCACCACCAGATCCAAATAAATTATGGGAAAAATAATGATTGAAGACATTCTGCATCGATTTATAAGATGTGTGGTATCGAATTAGTAAAAAGGTAAAAATCGATCTACACCCCCCTTCCCCAAATTTTGCTTAGTTCAAAATATATATGTAGTAAAACGTATGATCAATAAAGTGAGTTAAAAAACAAAATGCCAAATTCTAGTGAGTACCTTTACATTGGTGACCCCGACGTAATTGAAAGTTCGTAAGTTTCTTCTTTGTCAACGTATATTTTTTTACCATGCTGGACGACGGTGAAGATAAAGCTTCAAACGTGCCGTCTTATCAGCAAGTGGCTCATGTAGCCGTGAAGTTACCTCCGTTTTGGACAAAAGACGTGGTCCTCTGGTTTGTCCGAGCAGAGGCTCAGTTCGAAAATAACCGCATTACGAATGAGAAATTTAATTATATTGTGGATGGTATAAATATTTTACAGGCTGTGAGGGAAATTGTCATTTCTCCTCCTCATGAAACACCGTATACGGTATTAAAAGCAAGGTTACTTACACATTATGAGGAGTATGATGCTATTACGGCCAACAAATTGCTAAAGGACCTCCATTTTAGGACATACTAAACCGTCTCAACTATTATCTCAGTTGAGACAAATCGGAGAAGGCAAAGTGTCTTTGTGCTTCGCCTCAACCAATATTCTATTCAAACAAGAGAAATCGAGAGGAAACTCAGACGTGTCCCGTCAGTATTCACCCATCCTGACCTTTCAACAACTCCTCGCGTATTCATAAGGCAAGATGCGTCCATCTCTTAGCCAACCCTCTAGTGGACCATTCAAAGTTTTAAAAAGGTATCCAAAATTTTTCAAGCTGTTGATACATGGACGGGAAGATACAGTCGCAATAGATCTCGTCAAGCCGGCATACCTATTAGACCCACCCTGTGAAGATATACCTCCCCAACCATGTGACCCAAAAAGATGCGCCAACTACATCAGGCAATGCAACACACACCAAGACCCTGAAAAGTCGGACAAGAGTGCGTTTTGAATTAAAAAAGTCGTACATCAGAATACATATAAAATTTTACAACTGAACTTGAAGTATTTTCTTACAATTTGTTTTGTTTTGTTCTCTAACTTTAATAGTCAAATTATATTTTTTTAAACTAAAATTTTCTTCTGAAAAATGTAAGGGGGACTATTGTAGTATCGATTTAGTACAAAGGTAAAAATCGATATACAACCCTAGGGTTTTGCCTAGTTCAAAATATATATGTAGTAAATCGTATGGTCAGTAAAGTGAGTTAAAAAGTAAACTGTCAAATTCTAGTGAGAACCTTTACAGATGTTTCAACCGCGACATGCAATTCACATCATACAACTATAACGAAGTATTGGTTTTAAATGAAAACAAGTGTTTGGTAATTGCTAATAAAGCATTGTCACAAGTGGGAGTGACATCCCCTAATCGACCATTGCATGAGCCCGATGGCATAGAAAAAGCAATTTCGTAATTCAATGGAATTCAATGGTATTGGCCATACGTGTATAAAATAAGATTGCATGACGCATCATCTCGAATTGCGTCGACTATTTTGGATGGTTGTCGATCAGCACATTCAGCTCTTAAATTGCAATTGAATTTAAAAAACATTGAAACCAACTCACAACATTTCAAAAAGATCAGGAATGAGTTCCAGCATCGCAAGGCAATTATATGGGACGAACCCACAATGGAGCAAAAAAAAAATCGTATGGAGCATTGGATCGAACATTGCAAGATTTATGTGGAAACGAACTTCGGTGGTGCAGTACTTAGCAGGGGATTTTCGACCGACATTACCTGTTATTCCATGTTCAACATCAGCTAGTGGAACTAAATGCGTGTTTGTGGAGACATATTAACAAATTTTCATTTACGAAAAACATTTACAGTTAAAAGAAAACCGTTTAGAAAGTGGTGTTGAAATGGAAAAAATTTTGAGAGCGAAAAAATCTGACGTGATTAAAAAAATTAAAACTTAACTTATGCAGTTTTGAATTAAAAATTGAACAATTTTTGGGTCGAATGCAAACGATTTGTTTAAATTTTATATTTCCTGCGAATTAATTTTCATAATGAGAGGAAGATGGAAGATTGGTAGCTGAATAATTGCTGTTTGGAGTTGTTAAGGCAGAGGTAATTTTATGATAATTCGCCCTTTCCGATCTGATGGTTTGATTGACTGTGTTGGAGGGGAAAAAAAAGCTCGTGTATTAAAGAAGGGAAGTCATTGAGGAGTGGAACCGGCCGGTAGCCTGTGTTGGCAACTTCTTGAGCGGCCGATGGGATGGCTTCTAGTAAATACCGGTTTGGTATGAATTAGGCCCGAAGGGGCTTCTTCCTCGGCATTATGCCGTGATTAAATGGAGCACACACACATACACACACGGCCGGACACACACACACCGGGTGATTAGCCGGTACGTGCGGACACGCTAGGGAGTGCCCGGCTCCCATTACCAGCCACCGTTCACCGCCCAGATTTTGGATTAGGATTAAGGTCTAAGCACGCCAGACCGAGTCGTGTAAAACGAACTTCATTCAAATAAAAAGATCAACTTTGACCACAGAAAAATAGATACATTTAAAAAAATATTTCAACCGTTGTTGCAAAAGGTCATACATCTACTACTCTAAACATCAAAAAAATTTAATGTAAAAATAAAACTTAAAATTTTTAATAAAACCACATGGAAAGGTTAAAAACAATCCAAAAATTATAAATTATATATATAATGTTATTGTGTATATTTGTAGATATATTGTTTCCATTCTTATAAACCCGTTGGTACAATAATATTTACATTTCACTATTTTCTTATGGCTTTGTGCTTTTTAATGTTCTGATGGTGTTTTGGTTATGTAGAAGTTTGGTCACTTCCAAATTCTCGTGCTAGCAGAGGCGAGACTGGTGGTTGGCGGCAAATCTCATATTTCCACCATGACCTCAGGGAACTTAAGATCCCTATGTAAATCCTTATTCCTAACGTACCAAGGTGCATTGACCATGTTACGTAGAGTATTGCTGTTTGGTACAACTCCATAATTGAATACCATATGTCCACATAGGCTTTAGTACTTGTTTGTATATTTTATTTTGGATAGCAAGGTCGGAACCACGTCACCAACCTTAACCTTTCTGTCCTATTTTTCTTCACATGTATCTAAGGTCATTCCCAGATATTTAGCTGTATTGCTGTATGGTATAATAGTTCCATTGATTGTGAGCGATGGAACATGGTCCACTTTTTTGTTTGTAAAGATTAGATGCACTGATTTATGCTGATTTAGCTTGATTTTTTTTTTTTTTTTTTTTTGGTACGTTTGTTTACCTTATTACAAGCATTTTGCAGGATTTTGGTTGTCTGGTTGATAGTCAGTCCTACTGATCTGCGAACTTTGCAATTTTTATTCCATCTATTTTTGGAAAATCACTGGTGTATACCAAGTAAAGAAGTGGACCTAAAATGCTACCTTGTGGTCTATTTTTATTTTTTAATTTTGAGTATTGCTGCTTTGGTAGCATCCCTTTTAGTTTATTGATGAGCCCTTCATGCCAGACCTTGTCAAAAGGAAATCAAATATGAGAGAAGCTATCGAAAGCTCGGGTGATCTGTACACAAGTAGCATGGTTTAGGAAAAAACTATAAAATAGGAGCAGTGAAAGAAGTCATTGAAACAGTACAGGCCCACAGTCACCCATTATTTTTGAATATATACATGATAAGACTTTGTAAGAGGTTCTTATGAAACAGAAGGGAGCCTGCTGTTATATATTCAGATTGCTCAAAATTGTAGGGAGGAACTGGCACAGCTGTAATGGAATGAATAATATTGTAATTTAGAAAAAATTCCCCCAACATAGCCGCGATATGTCCTGCAGAAGGAGGAAGTTTTGTTCCCCAATATTTTGCAACAGGAGAGGTGATATCAACCAATAGGGTGCGTTTTTGAAAAAAAAAAAAAAAAAAAAAAAGCCCATTTTTAATACATGGCTGCTGTTTTCAAACCTGGGACCTTTTACCTTACAGTGAAGTGTCACGTCAACAACTAAACCATTGCAGCCACCGACCCACCATTAAGAAGGAAGTGTTAAATCACTTAACTGAACAGGGATACAAAAATTTGATAATTTTTTTTCGGCGTGTTAACCGCAAATAAAAACCTGGTTTATCCCCAAGACCCTTTGGGTGTAAATTAAAATGTAATAAAAGAAAATTCTGCTGAAAGTAGAAAAGCGAAGGTCTGTGGCTTATGATTTGGATTGAGGAGCGGTAAGCAATAATACATATGAATGAGTGGATTTCTCGTCAAGTCGGTAGCTTGAAACCATATACCAAGAAATACAGCCTATGAAACCAAAATTGTGGATCATTTAAAAAAATTGATAATGATACATGGCAGCAGTATGAAATATCCACAATAATTAAATGAAAGATATGCAACAATGAAATAGACCATTGCTATCAAACTGTGGTTTGGAAACTTAAATGCTCCAAGAAAGCTTTTCACCCATGGTCATCCGTTTGTGACTGAATCACAAGTACTTTTATTGTAACTGGGAATAATAAAATATAATAAATTAAACAATTTAACATTTTATTTTCAATTACACTTAAGTATGAATAAAGATTTTGTTTCATATCGTGCAAAATAACCAACCACATCATTAACCATGTAAAATATAACTATTAAGATAATGCACAGTGAAAAAAATGGTAATAATATAAATATTTCCATACAAAAAATTATAAAAAAAAGACAACTTGTACTATGAATCACTTTTATATAAAACACATTATATAAAAACCAGCCAAATATACTACAAGGTAACAGATTCAATAGCAAGGAAATCATTTACAACTTCTAAGTAAACTGAGCAAAAGTAGTGATGGCATTATGACAAATGACATATTTCAACATATCTTAACATTTTGCCTTGAGAATCACAAAGATTTAAGTACCTGTTTCTAAATTTTCTTTGCACCAACTTTTTTATACTCAGCTCTAAAGATCCAGATTTATACAAGATAAAAAAGAAAATTAAAGGGAAAATTTCTGAATTTTTTATCTTAAAAATTATTACTTATAAGAAATAAAATAAGAAATCAGTCAATTTGATCTCAAATATTGACCAACATTTTATTATTTTTAAGTAGCTTTTTACTAATAAGTACTGTAAATTCAATTGTTAACTTTGATTTAATTTTATAATAAATTTATTATAAGGCAGTGTTCAGTTTTTGACACTGTTATAACAATTAATAATTAAAGCTAAAATTCTTAGATTTTAAGTTTCAAAGGCCACTTGAGTATTTTTTTTTTTTTTTTACATGTAACAGTTTTAACATTGATGGGCAAGGGGGGGAATGTAAGTAAAAGACAAAAGTACAATGTTGTTAAGAGATCAGAGGTATTTTGACGGTAATTATGTACATATTCTGTTTAAAATAAAATATATAAAAACTGTATAAAAATTTTCTTGACTTCTAGTTAACCATGTGATGTCATGTTTTGCTAAGATCCTTCCCATACCTAACTTACTAAGCCCGCATCCTTAGCCATCCCGTAAAATATAGAAGTTTTATTCTTTAAAAGCACCTCCGGTTTCTCAAACTCAGCAATGCACCCTTTGTCCAAAACAAGTACCCTATAAATACAAACACAAAATTAATATTTAGTAATAGTTAATTGATTAAATATTATAGTTTATTTGTCTGAGGGTCAATTTAAAATTTGAAAATTTTAGTTTTAATGTTATTACCTGTCAGAATCCATAATTGTGTTTAACCGATGAGCAATGGTTAAGACTGTGCAAGAAGAAAATTCAGTTCTTATTGTCCTTTGGATGAGATCATCTGTCTCAAGATCAACTGCAGCAGTTGCCTCATCCAGGACCAGCACTTTGGTTTTACGCAGCAAGGCTCTTGCCAGGCATATAAGCTGTCTCTGCCCGACGCTAAAAAGTAATTTTCATTTTTATTACAAGCAATTTGAAACTATTAGCAATGAATACCTCAAATTATCGCCCCCTTCGGCGACTTCGTGCTGAAGTTTGTTGGGGAGGGCTGCGACATAATTTTTGAGGTGGGCAAGTTCAATAGCCCTCCATACTTGATCGTCATTATGGTTTTCAAATGGATCAAGGTTGAAACGGAGCGTGCCAGAAAATAAGACTGGATCCTAGAAAAACAAAACACAAATTTTTCCTTGGCTGGATAAAATTTAATCCCTTGAAAAAAAATAAAAAGAGAAATTAAGGAAAGTGTCAGTGGGACACGGCAATGCAAAGATCTCGAAAAGAAGAAACCGTGCTTGCCAGGCTCAGGATAGGTCACACAAGACTAACACAAAGTTACCTAATGGCCAGAGAACCTCCTCCAAGATGCACAACTTGTGGTGAAATAATCACCATCAAGCATATTCTGTCATCATGCAGAAACTAGGAAGACCTTCAGGTCAAACATAAGCTTGGAAATTTTGAAAGATTCCCCAGCTAACATTAGAAAGCTTTTTGAGATCCTAACAGACCGATAAATTGTGATGTGTAGGAAGGCGGAACAGCCTTGGGTGCGGGCGCCGGTGCTGGGGGTGAGTGGAGCTGGGCACGTGGGCTGGCCTCTGGGTAGAGTTTGACCCCCGGAACCTGGGAGGGCTGCAGATGCTCGCACACCAAGCGCAGCCTTCTGAGAAGTCTGCCACTGTCTTAACCACTAAGGTCTTGTGTGGAGAGGAGCTGGTCTAGGTGTCTGTTCTTGCCTGGTCTTGTGGAATCTGGTTTGCTGTGGGGAGGCACCCGCTCTTGGTGTCCCTGCCCCTCCTGGCTTATCTCTCTGTTTTCTTCTCTCATTGATTAATTCATCATCAAGGCAGTTTTGACCCATCGTGGTTGTATGCCTTTATAATTAAAAAATGCCAATACTGCACTTAGATGACATGCCATGAGAAACCAGATGCTACGTCATGCGACGCTACCCGACGCAAATCCAAACTCCGATTTTCCGTAAGGTTGCATTACCCCCGTGCACATCTACCCGACGCTCTGCGTCCCCACTGTCCAGATTTTCGTCAGGTCACATCGAGTACAGTCGAAGACAAAAGAACCGGACACTCATATTTTTATTCAAACTACATGTATTATTGTCGTTATATTAATTACAACATACTTATTTTAATAAAAACCAAATTAACTGTGATTTAAAATTAATTAGTTTTTATTTAAAAAATTAATTTTAATGGTTTGGTAGAAAATTAATCAAAACACCAGAATACAATTTTTTGATATAATGAATTTAACTAACAATTTATTGTACTCGCTTCAGCGGTACATATACTAAAATTGGAACAATTTATTACACGGTTTTGCTCATAAAATTTAATTAACAATTTATTTCATAGTTTTGCTCGTAAAATTACACCATTTTCTAATGTCGGGTAGCATCAGAACAGGACACTCATATTTTTTGTAGTTTATTTCAAACTAAGTACATGTAATTTTGTCGTTATATTAATTACAACATGTTATTTTAATGTAAACCAAAACAAACAATTTATTAGATGGTTGTGCTCATAAAATTTAACTAACAATTCATTACAAGGTTTTGCTCAAAATAGTGCTTTAAGAACAAAAGATGTCTTGCGATTGTGATAGTGATTATTGTGATAAACGCTGTGGACTGTATGCGACGTGTACCTGCGTCGGATAGATGTGCACACCCCACCAAAACGTCGCAAAGCATCGGGTAGCGTCGCATGGCGTAGCATCGGGTAAGTGTGTTCCTGGCTTAAGGGGCAAGGAGGTCAAAATGGCTGGTTCTTGTAAAGGTTTGAAAGCTTAAAGAATGACAATAACAACGGAATATTTCTATAAGAGAGGAAAATGAGTGGTTCGTAGGATAGTATTATTTATTGAAGTTAAGAAAACTATGGGAGGTTTTGAAGTAGGTAGATTACGCCCAGGGGATTTTCTATTTGAGTTTTTCTGAATGTGGTGCTTTACTTCAGAAGGGTGAAAAGGGTTAAGAGAGAGATGAAGTTTATTATTTTTTTAATAGTGTGACATGTGAAGAACTATTTACAAATTGCATAGTTGCCGAAAAATTACATTACCTGAGGTATGATAGTGATTCTGGATCTTAGAGCATGAAGGCCTAATTTCGAAATATCAACATCATCAATTAGAATTGTCCCTTGGGCTGCTTCAATGATTCTGAACAAGCTCAGAGTCATTGACGACTTGCCGGCACCTGTTCTTCCAATGATACCGACCTGAAAGTAATTTAATTAAAATCATAACAAACCACAATTGCAATTATGAAATTATACCTTTTCACTTCCGTTGATTTTAAATGATAGTCCTTTCAAAACAAGATCAAGTCCTTCTCTGTAACGCACTTTGAAATCGTGAAATTCAATGACACCGTTGGTCGGCCAGTTAGGGCCTACGATGTTAGGTGTGACTTCCCAAGGTGCCTCCTACAATTATACTTGTAATAAATTTTTCAAAAATTAAAATGTTGTTTTAGTACCTGTGTGGTATCTCCATATTCTTTGATTCTTTCAACGGCGACGATGTTCGTCTCAACATCGGCAGTCATTCGAACAAGCCAGTTTAGGGTTTGTGTAATCTACAAACAGTTATACAGTATTGTTATTATATTTAAATAATTCTCTGGTCTTTTGATAAAAAAGAAAAGAATCTCTCACCTGCAATGCATAACTGACTGAAAGCCCGACAAGACCTGCGTTCAATGTATCTCGACCCAGGACGGCAAACAGCGCAGAAAAAAATATTATAAAGTTTCCAATCATTTCTAGTCTAACGGCTAGCCATCTGCAAATAAAAATTGTGTAAGGATGCTGTAATAATTATTTAAACATTAAACTATCCCACCTATTGGCGATTATACCAGGAAACGTGCATATTTGATTGAAATCTACTTTCTCTTCTGATTCCTTAACGAACCTTGGCTGAACATTGTAAGCTCTTATTATCATAGAGCCTATAACAAAATTGTAAACAAATAAATCTAAGTCAAAACTATTCCCTTTTTTTTGGTCTTTTTTATTGGTAATTGAGCAATAATCTTCATGAAGAACAATAAGTTACATAGATAATGAAATAATACAAAAGAAAAGGAAAAAAGCAAAAAGAAATTGAATGGAGAAGCTATCCAGTGATAGGCTCTCTTAAATGAGAGAAATTATCTCTTAATCACTTGCACTAAGAGCAGGCCTCGGGGACACTGTCTTTTTAGATGTCAAGGAGGATAATTAGGATGAGATCAGGAGGAAAGTTGTTGTCAGTGGGAATTTTTTGAAACTGGATTTTACAGCCCATTTAAAAAGGAAACATTTAGGTCATTATGACTGGTATGGTTGGAAACATAGATTGGGGCATAGATGATAGATTTATATCTATTCGTCTGGATTTTGTGGAGACTGAAAGCTTTGGTTGAATCCCAATCTATGTCATAATGTCAATATTGGTTCCAGTATTGTGTTGTATACGAATATTTTGTTGCCGAGGGAGAGTTTACATTGTCGCCTAATAATCTTGTAAGTAATCAGTATCATCTGTTCAGCTCTATTCTTCTAAGTCGTGCATGAGGATTCCAGGTGAGTCGTTTGTCTAGACATAGTCCTAGGTAGTAGATAACGTTTTTGAAAGGAGAATGAGGTAATAATAGATTGGAGGTAGAGTGATGCGACGGAGAGTTAAGGTTGTATTTTGCGACTATGTAGTGTTCAGTTTGATTTGCCGATAGAATGGCACTGTCATCAGCGTGAGTTAAGGTAGTGGTGTTGAGACAGGGAGGTATATCAGCAGTACATATAGAGTACGTAGCGGGCTAAGGAGTTACCCTGAGGGAGTCCCGAGTCCACCCTGTACAAAGTAGAGTGTGAGGATCTGCCCCATACTCTTAAGTACCTACCGAGTAGGATTAAGGATGAGAAAGTGTATAGAGCATAGGAGCTCTTGAGTTTCCAGAGAAAACCCAGGTGCTAGACTCGATCGAAATCCTGTTCGATATTGAGAAAGACTCCCGAGCAGCATTCTTTCTTCTCAAGGGAGGATGCGATGATGTCCACAACCCGATAGCACTGTTAAGCAATAAAATGGTGATGCCAAAATCCAAATTGATGGTCGAGGTTTATTTTAGAGGATTCGACGGATTATTTTAGGAAGATGGGATGGTAGGAAAGTCAAAATATAAACAATTTAGAAAATTAACAACTGATTATGTCGAGGTTATAGTTTGGTCAAATCTGATCATCATGATTTGCCTATTCCAGCTGGTAATAAACCACCATCTTCAGTGAGGCTTTGACATGAACATGATGAATATGATTGTACTTTTGAAAAATACCAACAACAGAAGATAGAGTGCAAATAGAACAACAGAAGAATTGTATAAATAAAACCTGCGGCACTCCAGAACAATCAAAATTCTAGCTGAAAATTACACATGATTGATTATAAAGATATTTGAGCACTTCAATTAAGATTGCCTTGGACATATGAATAATTTAATCAATCTATTATTTATTATTTAATTATCAATTAGATAATGAACTAAATTATCAATGTATTATCTAATCAATTTATCACCTATTTGACACTTTACATGTTAATAAATTTACGTGATTTTTACATGCCTCAATTTGAACATAATAAAAAAATTTCAAAACATACCAGTTACACTTTCACCAAAATGTGAATAAATTGGTGATCTTGACACGCTTTCCAATCTTTTCAATTGTCGAGAAGTCGCCACATAGAATCGCTAGAAATCATAATAACACGTATACTTCTGTTATTCTGTTTGATTTTATTGTAGCTCACCTGTATGAAATAGTATATGACGCCGATCGGTATAATAATCGATACAAAAATAGGCGTCGAATAACTGATTACAACCAATGTCGATATTACCTAAAAGGGAAGCATGGTTTCTTAAATTAAATGGAAAATGGCAAAAACAACTTTCTAACTCTTCATGCAGTTCACCGGACTTTACACGTTAGTACCAAATTTTGCTTGATCCCAAAAAACACAACATTTTCAAAAATCTGTATAAGCGATTTGACATGTAAGCAACAAATAAATTTTCACAATAATTTTACTCATTTCGAATATGAATTTAAGCAGAATAAATCAAAAAGGTACAAAATCAAAAAAATAACTATTCACAAAATGAATTTAAAAACCTACAAATTTTACCAAATAAAATTGCCTTTCATACTATAGCACCTCTGAAAATAAATAAATATAATATTAATGCATAAAGATATTCCTATTAAGGTATTTTTTCCTATGGAAAATAATCCAAACATCAAACCCATTGAATAAAAAATATTTTGCTGTTTCTTTTCACAAAAATAAACATTCTCTAAAAAGTTCCTTAAAAATAAACATAAAACTCCCTGAAAACAATGTTGAAATGATAAGGCAAACATACATTGCACTAAACAGACAAGAAATGAATCCATTGCAGCAATAAGATCATGCATGTCTTGTAAAAATGAGACAGTATTCTCTCAAACTCCTAAGTTTCTAGTTATTTTGTGAATGATAGTGCTGTATGTGGTCCTTGTGATTCAACTAAATTAGAACAATAAAAAAACAAAAAGTAGATAGTTTTACTACTGCAATTCTTGCTAAATTGATACAGAAAATGGAACTACAGTAGACCATTCTAGATCCAAGCATAACCGTGGAACGAGAAATGTGGATAGTTTCATGCTTAGAAGCATTTTCTTCTATCTGCATACCAATCAGACACTATTGTGTGCCAATTGTCAATTGTTAAAAAACTGTGAAAAATCAACGTATGGTAACATACATACATACTGATTATGATTCACCACGTACAAACTCTCCTCTAGAACTCTACTAGGGGTGCGACTGAAAGCACAGATAACGAAAGTGTGCATAAGAAAGTCAACTATATTTAAAAACAAAAATTAACCCCCACCTTTCAAAAAATTGACTAATTTATGTGACACAATAAACTGTTCCAACAAACAGCAAAAGGGATAACGCAACCATTTATTGGATATGTTTTGTTGGTCAATCCAAAACTGGTACAAAATCTTCCACCGAAGACAAAATAACTAAACATGTCTGAACAAAATATCCAGTCAAATGTATAGTACCACACACATATGCCTGTATACATAGCACTAAGTGTTAATATGTTACTAGCTTTATATTCAGCATACCATTATTAGGTTGAATTGAAGGTTCAATTCCCACCGTCGCTCCTGTCATTTTTTTTCCAAATTACCCTTCACAAAACTCCCAAACAATTAATCAAATTTTACGTCAGCTAACTAAGTGAATCAAGATAAACCTATCAAACTGCTTCCACATTATTTAAATATAAAAGTAATCAATTAATTCAAAGTATTGAAATGTCTTTAATCAACTGGAAATTTTAATCGGCAATTTATTGTTAAAAGCCGATAGTTATAATTTAATTTTTTGACAATACTCCATTTTTCAAATGAGAGGAACAGAAAAAACCTACAAATCACTGTTTGACAATAAGTATTTTAAAAATTGGTGACTAATGAAATCTGAAAATGTAAGTTATTAATATTATATGAAGGCTCCATCATTATATTTATTTGTAATAATATAACAGGAATATCTTTATGCAATATAGATAAATAAAGGAAAAAAGAAATTAATTGAAAATTGTGTCAAACATACTTCAAAAAGGCAATATATAGCATCTGAAATGACCCATGGAAGAGTGTTGTCGAGCGTATCAATACCCTTTGAAAACCGTGATATTATTCTTCCAATTGGAGTAATGTCAGTAAAGGAAAGAGGGGCTTTCAGCACGCCCATCAACAAGTAATTATGGAGGTTGTACGCTGCGATCCAACATCCAAGCCGTGGCACGAGGTCAGAAAAAAATACAAATACACCTGGAATTAAATATAACTTTTTCCTCACACAATAAGACAACTGGTAATTCAAATTTTTTTTGTACTATCTCCTTTTCTCGCTAAAATCAAGCTAAAATATGTGGATGTGTGAAATGCTGCATTATCCAATAAAAGGTTATAATTAAGCACTTAAAAAGGTAAGCATGTTTATGTTTATATATGTGTAATTTTTATTTTAAATAAAATTTTGATTATAAAATATAACTGCCATTTCCCTCAGCATATTCTGAGAATTTTAAGGGTTAAATCAGTACAAGTTAGTAATTTTAGTAAAAAATAAGGTCAAACATATATTTAAGTGCCTGAAACTTTATCATGATCTATCGCGCGGCGTTCAGCATTACAGTTAAGCAAATTGCCATGTAAAAAAAGAGTGATAATGTGCATGTTTGCTTGAAAATTTGACATATCTTAATTTAATAAAATAAAAATGTTTAACATTCTGCATAAAAAAACTTTTGCAATGTTATCTTAAAAAAATTAATAGCAAAATTATGCCAATAAAATATAACAAATATATAATTGGCATGCATCAAAATAAAATTAAGTGTTAATTTCTAAAAGTATGGCAGTAATGCTCTAATAAATCATGGATTAATGTTTTCAATATCTAAGAGAATTATTTTATTCCAACTCAAAACCAGGTTGTTTATAGTTCTAATCCAATCATATTTCTATATTTAAAGCATAATATAAACTTCATTTTTTTCGGTTTACTTTAAAAATCTCAGAATCCAACAATTTAAAAAATAATAAATTTCTATGCTGTTAATGCTTCAATTATTTCCATAATAAATCAAATATAATTACACATTATCAAATACATGGCAGTAAGATCTTATTGTTCTGGTTAGTTTATAAATGGTAAAATCTTAAGGTATTTCATTGTAAAACTGAAAGAAAAATAATTGTATATACAGCATTAATAAATAAAAAATAAAAGCGAAGCTTGAGTTAAAAAGAAAAAAATAATAATTCCACTAAAAGTTGTTACAATAAATTTAACTTAAAACCTTTTATGTTCAAACATAAATTTCACATCATGGCAAACTTATAGTTGATTAAACATTGTATGACATTACGAACTAAATAGGAAAAAAAAAAAATATATATATCATTTTTATCAATTTTAACACTTAGAAGTACGTAAAAGGATAATGGTAAACTGGCTTTGGTGTACCATTAAAACTAATTCTAAGTGGGTTATGTAGTTAATTATGCAATTTACTTTCACATAGCCTGAGCAAAATAATTAATTTGTAGTGCTAGTTTGTCTTTACTGTGATATTTTGTTCCTAGTGTTTTTTAGCTGTTTGAAAATTATTTGTTCTTTAATTTTACAATTAAGGCCCAGATATCCAACTGCTGGACATAACCACCACAATCTGACCCTCTGACCCTAAAAATTCATTTAAAAAACTTGATTATAAGAATGTGGCCGTGTTCGACAGAGAAACTCTCATTTACCAAGAGCCCTGTCAGTAGGAACCACTCAAAGCAATTGAAGAAAAAGGGTCACTCCACCCGACTAAGGATAGGTCATGCAAGGTTGACTCACGGACACTTGGTTTGAAAGTTACCTTTCACTCTAGTGGTCTCCCTATCCTCGCTGATTTTTGTTAATTCAAACAAGTTTCGGTATATCGCATTTTCAGTGTTTGAGTGATATGTATAGGTGACAGCACTGAAGATGGCGAGCAAAATGCTGAAACGTCTGAATTAACAAAATAGATTGATCACCCGCACAACCAGGAGGAAATTTCAAAATTTACTTTTGAGCTAAAACCCATGTATGTGTCTGGAATCTAGAGAAAGGTTGCTTAGTGCCTCTAGATATGAGAATTGTGTTCGAGTTCTGCAGAGAGTTTTGGGTCACCTGTTCCGAATTTTAGAGGCAATAGGGGTTTTTTACTGTATATAATATAGATAACTTGTTTTGTACTTCTTTGTGTATATTGAGACTGAATGTATGTATTTATTAGCGTGAATAGTGTAAGATGACCAATGGTGCAATATTGAGTACCCGTCGACCCTCAATTAAATTAGTATATGTGTGAAGGGTGATTGAAGAATATAAAGTACTCCACCTCCCTAACTGAGTGAATGGTAATTAAATAAGTAAGAATGTATTTTAAGAATGAGTGTCAATGGTTTTGGAACTGATTGTATTGGGGTCTGAAATTACCTATTGATAGCCCAACCTTCACGACTGGATGGATGAACCCGTCTGCCAACACCCAGGGTACAGGATTCTCGAGGCTGCCAGCAATTTATTGTTAACTACCATGGCTGGAATTGCTTGGAAGCTGCGAGATGTGATAACCTTAACTTTTTAGACGTGCATATGTACATAAGTGCATGTGCAGATTTGAGCTTATATAATCAATATTTGTGCATTGCTGATAATCTGTTGTTAATTACACAATTATATAATAATTTTTGTTGTTTATTGCTTATCAGAGTTTAAAATGACAACAATCCACATTGTAATATGTGGCTAGAAAAAATAGTATAGTTTAAACCTTATAATATATTAAAAGAATATATTGCGTATTCGGTATCTTAATTATGATTTTATTTTTTTATTAAGATTAATTATGATTTTAGTTCACTCTCTTTTTGCAAAATATTAACATTTGCCATTGGAGAGTGTGTATAAATTAATTTTCAAATATCGTACTTCCTTGTTCTCCCGTTCCACAAGTCTGGGAATTCTTTTTGATAAAACCAAACAATTAAAAAAAAAAATGCTTAAGATTAATTTTTGCAATTTTTAAAATTGTTAATTCGGACTTACGAAGATATAATTGGGGTACGGGCCTACTCAGGCTGGTCGCCCGCCCTGTGTAATATATATATACGAAGATAAACAAGCTGTTTTCACCACTTTTTTGAACTATGAATTTAAACACACAGAGAAAAATATAACCAAAAAAATTGATTATATTACAAAATGGAGGATTCATATAAAACATTTGAAATAATCAAGATTGATGAGAGAACCTCAGTGTAATTAAAAATATTTTTTAAGGCAAGCAATGACTACATATCACTGATTCTTTCATCGTATTTTTCAACGCAAAAATGATGTACCTATTATTCTGCTTAAAAACATATATTTTTTATAATTAACAACGGCAAAAAAATAAATAAAATGTATAATTCCCTTGTTTTTGCTACAATATTATTAGGCACATGGAAAGAAAATAGAGTTAATGTAATTTAAATGTAAAACAAGCACAATAAACAACACATTTATAAAACAAAAGGACATTTTTTCTAAAATACCATTATATTTGTTTTTCTTGTTTTTTAAGCGGAAAATTGTTAAAATTGGACTGATTGCAATAACATTTCTATGAATTAATCTGTATGATACAAAAATGTAATAATAAACTGATTGAGGAATGACATAGTAGAAATAAATCTAAACACATAAGAATGGTTTTAGGATAAGAAAATTTAAAATTATATTAGTTAAAATGTAAGGATAATTACTGAGAATTTCGTATTTTTCAACTGTTGTTTTAACTTGTGGAATACAAATTTAATTTAATTAACATTTATAAAAAAACATTTGTCGAGTGAACAAAAACAATGGCATTTAGAAATGCTACGATCACTAATGGGACAAAATAAAATGTTCGAGAATTTACACCGAACAACATGGATTTACTATTTAAAATATGGTTTAATGTTGCATACGAACATCCATTTGAATATTAAGACCTACCGCAAAAAAGCATGTGAGCCAACCACGCAATGTGACTGGTAGCACACTGTCCAAAACATCGACATCTTTAGCGAACCTGTTGATGACACGTCCCAACGGCGTGACGTCGAAGAAGAACATCGGCACTCGTAATATAGCATTTAAAAGCACGTTGTGCAGAAGGAACGCTGCCTTCAATGCTCCCATGTACGTGGAGTAAGTGGCGAATAGGACAATGACAACTGAATGCACACAACAGCTGTTATTATGCTAACGTAAGCTTATAGTTTATAATGACACAAATAAAATGTAAATATTTATTTTTGAGTAATTCAAGGTAAATTTATTTAGTTTATAAAACCATTTAAAGAAAACAACTGACTTTAAATTGTAGATTATTTTGTCTGCAAAATTCCAGTTAAAATAATTTACAATCTATGACCATCCATTTTATCATTATTATAATTTTTTTTTTAATGAGTATTTCAACCCTCAGGGTGCCGGTGTTTGGAAAAAAAAGCCCATTTGTGTCGGGCTCAAATGCAGAGCCACTGGATTTGAACCCAGGACCTTTACCTTACAGTGATGAGAGCCGTGTCACCACCTTAACCAATTGCAGTCACCGACACCCCTAAAATTATTGTGTTACTATGGAAACAATGTTAATCATTTCATACCAACAAAAATCAAACCAGTAAAGTTTAAATGTATAAAATTAAACAATGAAAATGAACACATATCAGTAAATTATATACACAATAATTTGCACCCATCATAGAATACTTAACATCTCAAAAAAGTAGTATTGTGGGCAATGGATTTTAAAGTATAATTATAATTTAGTTTTGGTTTTTCAAGTCGTAAAATTTTGCCTATTGATACAATATCAGTATCTAATCTTCTTTTACTATTTTTCTTTCAATTTTTGCAACCTTTAGTCGATTTGACTTATACAAAATAAAGCTGTTTTAATTTTTAAATTTTTTTTTTCCATGGACAGGTTTGAATTGTTTTTAAAATGTTACAGTTTTTTACAGACCTTTTTTATTTTTTATCTCCTGAACTGCTATTCACACCATTACTATAAAATACAGCAACCTTGTGAAGGGCTAAGCAAAATTGTCCAAGAAAAAGCGTAAAACCTTAACAATAATTATGAATCTTTGAAACTAAGTGTATCTTTGTCTTCTCTCTTCTCCCTGGCCCTAATGGGCTATTAGAAAGGTGACTCCCACCAGATTTCGGGGCGAGTTATTAATTTTTAGTGGGGCAGTTTTTCTTCTGCCTATCATGCAAAGATGCCTTGTTGCCATAAAACCACTTTTGATGTGGAAAGCTCTCTTTGGAGTGCAACTGTTGTCGCACAATGTTTATTTGTCTGTTCAGCCATGTTACAAGTAAGTCACAATACTTGCAGTGTATCGGAAGAATAAATATTCCTTGGCATGTTCGCCAAATTCTCACAAAGGCAAGTTGTTCTGAATTCACGTAGCTTGTCTCCAAAGTCACTGTGGCCTGTTACCGCTGTGTCATAAAGTGGTCGATCTTCAAGAACTTTAACTTGAAATATCCTTTGGAGGACCTTCCCACCAAAGCTGCTAATGAGCATGTATCTAATCAGCCACCTCCCGGGTACAGCTCGCTTTAATTTTTGACACTTCCCTGAGATAAATCCCTTTTGTACCATTATATTTTGCTTGAAGATCTATCGGCAGGTACAACGATCACCCACAGGGCATCTTTGGATATGGTAGGGTCTTTGGACCCTAGTAGTCACAAAAAGAGTCAGGTGCTGAGTCTGTTTGAGAAGCTTTCCAGCAAGTTTCCATGTGTGTAGTACCATTTTGCACGCCTCGTAATAGATAGTCCTGTTATTGTAAGAGGCTCTCCAAGAGGGGCTTGTATAGGCCGTAATAATAGCAATCCTGTAAGGCAGCTTTTAGAATATATAGTTACATTGGCTCCATACTGCATTTTTGCCAACATCTTTATGCCGAGGCTTTGATGGTTTTAAACCTTTTTAAAAAGTCCACTAATTTTCATGGTCCACTTGACCAATATCTTTCAATTAATTAAGGTTTTTAGTTGAGATAAAAAGTCAGTGTCACAAGCGAGATTCGAACCTACAACCTTCAGCTAGATACGCCACTGCTCTACCACTTGAGCTATCGTGACTTCGATCCACTCGGACACAAGTTCCCATCTCAATCCCACCTTTTTGAATTTTACCTCCTTTTTGCCATTTTTCAAATGTTGTGTAATCTATTTGATTCTCGGCGACAAATGACATGGCCACGAAGCTTTTAGTGAAGGTATACTTCATTTTAACTTATTAAATTCACTAATTTTCGTGGTCCGCTTGACCAATTAATATCTTTCAATTAATTAAGGTTTTTAATTGAGTTAAAAAAGTCAGTGTCGTTTTAAAAAGGTAGTTCCTACTCACAGTAAGTTGTTTCGCAACGATCCAGATTTCGAGCTTTTAGCTCATCAGGTTGTACAATTCCTTCAACCTGATGAGCTAAAAGCTCGAAATCCGGACCATGGCGAAACAACTTACTGTGAGTAGGAACTATCTTTTTATTTAAAAAGTATTAACACCGCACTCACTCCATTTTTTGGTCATTTGCTCTAATCACCGTGGCGAGCCCGTGTTGAGCTTCCCTTTAGTAATATCTTATCTTTGCTAATTTTTGAGATGTTACAGTATCCCACGATGGGTGCGATTATATACCCAATTTTATGATAAAACAAAAAGGTATCAAATGAACAAATTGTTGAAATAATATCAATGTGTCATGAAATATTTGTAAACTGGGGCAAGTACCATATAAATTTCACCTTGAACGACCCAACTTACAAATTTAAATTAACCAGATATACCAATCCCATTACCCAACATTACAAATGCAAATGCAAACTTGGCAAAACCTCATAGAATACAAATGCAATGATGAACGAATGTTAAAGAAAAATGTCACACACTGTGATTCAAGGCTGGAAGCATTACCATCGGCCATGATATCAATTCCATCCCAAATGTAATAACATTCTAATTTTAAAAGTATTTACCCCAAATACTGTTGTTATGAGACTCCTCAACCCAAACGGGATTACATTGTCAAGTACGTCAACATCCTTAGCAAACCTGTTGACTACCCTTCCGATCGGGGTGATATCAAAAAATGATGTAGGGGTACGGAGTATGTTGCGGAGAAGATGCAAATGAAGGCCAATCGAGGCATAAATACATCCCAAAGCCAGAGAAATATTGCTCAATATTAAACATAAAACTAAATAAGAAAACCTCAATTAATGTACACATTAGAAACCTGAAATCCTTATAATTTATTTGCATAAAACAGTACTTGCAAGAAGTATAAGATCTTTACCAAAAGAAAAATTATTTAAGTTAAAGAAGTTGCTGTATCTGATAAGAGCCCCAGTTTGCTTGTCCTTTGTTTAGTTATTACAGAAAGTAAGAAATATGTGGTGTAAATTATTAATCTATTGTATTATCTATTATATGTAAATTATTAATGTATTTATTGAAAGATATATACCAAAAATTCCTTTTAAAATTATTTCAACCATTGAAATATTATTTTGAAATTATCAAGATATTAGACATTCTATTTAAGAAATTCAGTAGATGCAGGTAATAAGTTGCAAGTCAAAAATTAGATAAACTAAGTCAAACATTTGCCAGCCTTTTTGGGACTTGTGATTTGTCTTGTTCAGGATTACCACTCCTCAGGCCATTAGCCCTGTTATTTCGTTCAAGAGTTGTTTTGAATTTTAAGAGCTCTAGCTGGACTATTAATATTTTCTTTAGTGATTGATCAGCCTTCTCAGTTTAAATATATTTTTCTTTCCAAAAGATAGCTTGGGGATGAGGCCAGGAAGACAAAAACAAGATTTATTTTCTTCGGCAGAATATGTGGATCTGGATATCCATTATCCACACATGTACCTGTTCATATAGTACAACGATTTTTTTCGAAGTCCTGATGAAGGCGATATATTCTGCTGAAACTCGACAAGAAAATAAATGTTGTTTCTGTCTTCCTGGCCTCATCCCCAATCTACCTTTTGGAAAGAAAAAAATATATCTGGCTGGACTTTCACATCATTTATTGGGCTGAGGTTTTATCCAATGTGTAGCAGATAACTTGGAAGTAAATGGACACTTTCCACACCCTTCCTTTTTCGCCCTCATCATCACTCTTTTCCCCTTCTGTTTACAATCTTATCTCCCTCTTAAACTTTTGCGAATTGTGAACACATTTTTCAGAAAACTATTTGGCCAGGATATATCTGTCTTATTGGGAAGGTCCTACTTTCATTTACTACTCGCCCCTGCCCTTCTCAACCCTCTACCCTTTCCAATCATCTACTCTATTGTCTTTCTAATTTTTCTCCTCTTGTAAGCCAAGTTCCGTTGTATTTTTATATCGACTATGTTCACAGTGATTTTAGAAGATACACTTAAAGTTAAAAAAACTCATATTTTGATGTTTATTTCAAACTCATGCATTTTTATCATTAATTAATTACAACATACAAGTTTTAATGTAAAGAAAATTAAACGACATCAGAAATTCATGAGTTTTTATAAAAATTATTTAATTATGACGGTTGGAAAAAAAATCAACAAATCACGAGAAAATCATTTAGCGATAGATTAAAATCTATCTAACAATTCGTTACATTGGGCTCTTAAAAGCACGGTATTACATTCTATTACATCGCGGACGGCCTTAAGTCTCAAGATGGATTTTGTCTGGTGAAAAAGAATTCCATTCTTCAACTAGAATAGTTTGAAGCTGTTCAATGCTTGTTGAAGAAGGCAAATGATTTCTAACCCATCTCTTTATGATGTCCCATAAATGTTCTATTGGATTTTAGTCAAGCCTTGCTGGCCAATTCATTGTGGTAATCTTTACATCCTCCAATTAATGGTTACAAAAAGTTGTCCCCAATAAATGGAGCGAACGAGACCACAGCTTCCAAAATAACTTCCTCAATGTACCTTGGTGCAGTCAAAGATCCATTCTATGTGATAATCAATTTGGTGAAAGCATGGGAGTTGATTCCACCCCATACCATAACAGATTGTCTTTGAAATGGTCAATGAAGCAAAGCGTTCTTCACACACTTTACCTGCCATATGATTTTCACAAACCAAACCAGCACTCACAAAGAGAAGAGCCCTGCATTGTTCAAATGTACAAGCGAGATGCTGATTTTGGAAATGCCTTTCTACTCTAAGCCTCTCCAGGAGTAAAGAACCTGATGCAGGATATCTAGAGATTAGGTCTATTTTGACAGTCTTCTTATGACTGTTTCAGATCTCACCCTTAAATTCTGACCATTCGGAGTTGACTACCTATCAATGAACCTGTTAAATGACAGTTCTTTAGTGCGGCAAGAGCAATAAAACGAACTTCTCTAGCCATCATACATCCCTGTTGACCACTACCTTCTCTTCAATTCTGGTGGCCTTAAACCACTGTTACTAGCTGTACACCATCGTCAGTGGTAAGCAAGACACACCCAGGATTTGGGCTATGTAACTTATGCAATGCTATATCCACCACTGGCCAAAGCATCAACCCAGGTGAAATCTTGACTTAAACCCATGTTTTAAAATGTTTTTTTTTTTTTTTTTTTTTTTAAATTAACTTACTTAACAGTTGGCCCTGAAAAGGAGAAAATTGAACTGATTGCCTTTATTTTTAATTTAAAGAGTATAAAAGGTAAACAGAATTATTAATATTGTTTACATTTTAAGTTAACTGTTAATTTGTATATCTAGTTATTATCGAAAATAAACAAATAAATACAAGTGACCGGTTTTCTCTTTAACTGTACTTTTTCTACTTGTACTCGTGTATTTGTATACATAGTTGAGCTAAATAAATCAGTATTTATAATCAATTTATTTTGTTTTCTGGTTCTGTTTTAATATAAATAATGAATACTTTTTGAGAAAAAATATTTTTTTAAATTTAAACAACTTTGTTTAATTTTCTCCTTCCATTTACTTACTTCCATTGATAACTATATCTGAGGAATTTACTGTCTAATTTTGAACAGACTTGGTACACAAAAAGAGTAAAAGTAAATCGAAGCAAACGCTCGATGCAAAGTAAATCAGGCCAGAGGGGGAGTGTCATGTCGCAGCCGAGAATATAGGCAGGGGAATGTATTTCAGCTACCTAAAATCAGTCCCAAAAAGGTTAAGGCAAACACTGTAAAAAAGTCTTTATCTCTAAGACCTCCATGTACAACTCTGAACTTATTTCCTATTTCTACGGAACTATTTTTTTAAAGTAATGTATTTGTATCTAAAGTTTCATTTAATGTGAAATATGATGTTTTAAATTAGACTTGTTTAAATAGACTTATAATGAGTTAAATTTTTAAGTGTTTTTAAACTGTGTAATGGATTTAAAAAGAAAATAGTTTGTTTAATGAAACTGTTAATTCAATTTAGAAGTTTAAGAAAGCAATAAATACACCAAAAACATACACCATTAATAAAAATCAATTGTCTCAGAATATGCCTGTTAGTTTGACATGCTCAAGTCAAAATAAGTCATAACATCATGCTTGTAAGTATACAAATAATGTCCACATAATAATACATCTTCTTACACCAGCATACATTTATAATAGAACATTCATTACAATATGATTTAATTTTAATTTTTTTTACTACTAACATTGACATTTATTATTTTATTGTTTTACAAACGAAAAAAAAATATAGAAAAATATAGAAAAACTAATTTAGACTATTAGTTTGTAAATAAAACAATAAATGCTCGTTAATACTTCCAAGCATATTCAATAAAAATATGAATGACAATTTAAACAAAATTTGTCATTCTGTATTGTAGAGATGGAAAGGCTTACATAAGTCTGAAAAGATATACAGTCGGCTCTTGATAATTTGAAGCCCAAGGGACCACAAAATAATTCAAATCATCAGGGGGAAAGAAAGAATTGTTAACAGTTGATACATTTTTAAAAGTTCTTACTGATATCCTTTGTCTAAATGATTTCGAAAGTGACCAGCTCTTAGCATACTTGACAAAACACTGAACACCATACATAACAAACTAGAAAAAAAATCATAGAAACTTTGGGCTGCAAGAAATTAAACAATACGTGGAAATTTAAAGGAACATTACAAAGAAAAAATTTGAATTATAAAGAGGGAAGTGGCTTAATTTTAATATATAGAATGCTCTCTCTTCCCCTGCTATGAAAAATATTTTGTATTAATGAGTGTATCAAAATGTACAGAATTTTTTTGATTTACCAAAGACCTACTGAGGAGTTCATATTAATCAAGAAATTTGAATTATCAAGTTTCGAATTAACAAGAGTCGACTATATACAAGTAAACATGTAATAGAAGCAATTGTTTCAAGGTAGATGCATAGATGCAATCATTCTTTATATCAGTCCAAACAATGAAAAAGAGCCACGATGCAGTACATTCTTATTAAATAAGATGTCGAACCAATTGAAGTCGTACTTACTCTGACCGAAGCCTAACACGCCGTACACTTCTAAATACATGTCTCTTTTACTCGTGTCTTGAGTGCCGTTGACGACGATGGTTTTGTCACTCGACCAGATTGAGAGCCAGAAGCTCGAACCAATGGAAAACCCTTGGAATATAATGTTGAGGATTATCGTCGCCGACGTAAGGAACGGCCCGATCGACTTGAGATAGTGCTTATACACCTCCCATTTAACCTGTCATTTTAAATTTGATGTAACGACCTGTAGTGAATTTTTTAAAGTGCATTACTTACTCCTCCAATTTCTGCCTTTTCATCCTCTATCAGCTTGTCGGTGGCTTTACTGGGATCGACGATGTTATTGCTACCTGTTGATGATTTCCGCCTACAAATATAACTTCTTTAATAGAAATTAAGGATTTTTTAATTATTTCTAGAGTTATTTTACCTTGTTAAAGAATTGACAGAGCTTGTCTCGCTGCTTGATGATTTCTGCCGGGAAATCTGTTTCTGGACTTCAGGATTTCCTTCCAACAGCTGTTTTTTAATGTCCTCATCAATTTCTACGAAATTATATAAACTTTTTAACATGGCATCTTATTATTTTATTTTTAATAAATTACCTTCTTCGTTATCAATTTCCTGCAGGTGAGTCGTCAAAAACTCAGCAAAAGCGCCCTTTTTATTCAAAAGCTCTTTATATGTTCCCATTTCAGATATAGAGCCATCCTTGAGTACAATTATAAAATCGACCTCAGGTAAAAATGTAATGCTATGTGTGACAAACAGCCTAGTCTAAAGATAAAATCGTTCATTATAACTTTGTTAAAAATATAAACAAACAAATAAATTACTTTATTATGAAGTATTCCTTTTGGTCCGATGACACTATCAAAAATATGCTTTCCAACATGACTGTCTACGGCACTTAAAGGATCATCGAGAAAGTAAACATCAGAATCATAGTAGACAGCCCGAGCTAAGCTAACTCTTTGTTTTTGTCCTCCGCTCAAATTAATACCCTAGTAAAAAGAAAATTATATTAAAACAAAAGTTAGAAACGTTTTTCACCATTTTATAAAATGTTTGTTTTGCAACAGAAAAAAACTGCTTTTTATTATAATGATTTATATTCTATATTTATTTATACTCAATATTTTACAAATTTTAATTAACAAATTATAAAAGTTATCGACATGTTATCAGTTTACAAATTCTTAATTTTGTCATTACCGATTATTTTTTTTTTTTTATTCTCACCAGATTTGGTCGGTCAGACATGTTTCGGCATTTTGCCATCTTAAATGTGTCTGTCTAACCGGTGAGAATATACAGACTCAACTGCTGACATGTACCTGATGACCAACCTAGCAAGGATAGGCAGACCAAAATATCGGTAACGACCAAATTTCAGGTTTGACACCCTGTAGATAACAGAATCTCACAAACTCTCAATTTTAAAAATCCTGATGTTAAAAGAAAAAAATATTGTTTTATCTAATTGTTTTCAAAAAAATAATTGTAAATCGAATTGTTAAATGGTTTCACTATCGACATCGGTTGGTCTGGCAAACAAAATAAACAAAAATCAAGAGACCAAGATGCTCAGAGGTCTCACACAACTTAAAAACAAACAAATATAATATTATCATTATTACAATTAATTAAGATTTTTAGTTGAGATAAAAAAGTCAATGGCACGTGCGGGATTCGAACCCACGATCTTCGGCTAGATACGCCGCTGGCCGCTGCTCTACCACTTGAGCTATTGTCACCTCGATCCACTTGGATACCAACTTCCTATCTCAACCCCACCTTTTGAATTTTCCCTCCTTTTTGCCATTTTTCAAATGTCGTGTAATCGCCGAGAATCCAATGCGATAACACAAGATTTGAAAAATGGCAAAAAAGGGGGAAAATTCAAAAGGTGGGGTTGAGATGGGAAGTTAGTCTCTAGTAGAGATCTCACACAACTTAAAAACAAACAAATATAATATTATCATTATTACAATTAATTAAGATTTTTAGTTGAGATAAAAAAGTCAATGGCACGAGCGGGATTCGAACCCACGATCTTCGGCTAGATTTATCGCATTGGATTCTCGGCGATTACACGACATTTGAAAAATGGCAAAAAGGAGGGAAAATTCAAAAGGTGGGGTTGAGATAGGAAGGCGATGTCCAAGTGGATCGAGGTGACGATAGCTCAAGTGGTAGAGCAGCGGCGTATCTAGCCGAAGATCGTGGGTTCGAATCCCGCTCGTGCCATTGACGTTTTTATCTCAACTAAAAACCTTAATTAATTGTAATATATTAATTGGTCAAGCAGACCACGAAATTAGTGAATTATCATTATTATTATCCCACCCAAATATTATTATTTATCTAAAAGACTTACTCCCAGATTTGACTCTCAAAACTTAATTCCTAACAATTAATTTAGATTTCGACCTCTCCATTCAAGCACTGCTACTCCAAGCACAATATCCTCCGTTCTAGAAAACAAACGCTGGACTTTGTGGAAGTATTCGACTAAATGTGGCACACCGGCCTTCTAAAACGCATTCTCCCTCATACCTACTATCTCATCCAGAAGTCCTTTTTCTAGGATCAATGGTTTAAAGTGAGAATCGGCACTGATTTTTCATCACGACAATCAAAGCTGCGTTCCACAAGGAAGAAACCTAAGCCTACTCCTCTTCACCATCAACACTGCTGATATAGTTTGGGGAAGTCTCCATGGTTTTGGGGGTGTGGTCTTTAATAAGAATTGTACCTTTGAGGATCATTATTCATACATGGGTACACAGAAACATGGGTTTCACTAAACTTATGACGTTTGACTTTACAAGTGTTTATGTAAAAAAAAATATTGTATCAGTCTTTGGTTAGGATAATTCTTGAATTCAGTGATTTAATTTTATCTCCTTATTAAAAAACCCATTCAAAAGTTACCAAATATCGAATGTTTAAATCTGGCCTTAACTTCACAACATATTCTGTGACCCTAGACGTATTGAATATTGACTCGCTGTCACTCATCACTGTGCTGCTTTTTTCGCTATTTGGATTAAATTGTTTTATTGATGCTCTAGAAATTCTATCACAACTCAGTTTACGGATGCCTAGCCAGAGTGTGCGAGTGACTGAACTGTTTTGCATTTCCTCTTTCAGAACCAATCTCTCAACCACAAAATGTGTTTATAGAATTGCCCATTCTTTGAACACGTCATGCATTGATCTATTTAACAGTCAGATGGCCTTTAAAAGAAAGATTTTTTAGTTTTTAAGGAATAATATGGATGTTACCTTGAGCTGCAATGAATTTTGATTTTTCTTATTTCTAAACTGCTCAAAAATGAATATTGCCAATTTTGTAGTATTTACTTTCCCTAGCATTTTTATTTGATTTTTATTATAAATTGCATTAAAATGTATTATAAATGATTTTGTTTTTTACTGAAGAAAAATTTAATTAAGGGATTTTGAAAAATAATAAAATTAAAGGTTTTAACTCCATAATTAATTGGACACAATAAATTATTTTTTTTTTAACAATTAATACTGAGTCCTCTGTTAGCCAAAACCTCTGTGCACCTGTTAGGCATACTGTTATGAAGGTTGTCACTAATTTCGTAAGGAATTTCACTCCATAGATGTTGCAACACCACACTCAGTTGTTGCAGGTCAACTGGCTGCGGATGGCGATCAAGAAGCCTTTTCTGCAACGCCTCCCACATGACCCCAAGGATTAACATTAGCTTGTTTTTGCTTATATTTTCTATTTTGTTTTATCCAACTAGCAAGAATATATCGGTTAATTTAATTAAAATTAATAGAATAAGAATAAATTGCATACATCCCTATTCATTTTTGAGCAGCTGATTTGTTTGTTGTTATCGTATTTGTTTATTTTTTATATACTGTTTTACCTAATGTATTATTATTACTATTATTATATTCTGACTGTTCTATTTTGGGGGACACTTCCCTGTTTTTACTATGTAATAAATGAATAAATGAAAGGATGTTTAGTGACTGGGAGTTTTGTGGCCCTGAAAAGGGCCGGAGTTGTGTAGAGATGCCATGATGATGATGATATAGGGCCGAAACCGTGTGAGTGGCACCATTGGTTGTGGTGTGTGACAGAGTAAACCGTTCACTGAGGTCCGGGGGGCCGTGAGTCGGTTGACTCCACAGAGGCCGAAGGTACTGGAGTCCAGCAATTAGTCGAGAGCAGCGTTTTAGCGTTTATAGCCAAGTCGGCTGTTTAGAAGGCGAGATCAGGCTAATGCTCTGAGTACTCTTGCTGTCGTTGACGGTGTTCCATTAGTGATAGCTCATCGGGCTGACGAGTTTGGTGTAGTTGAGTATTAGTGATGTTCGAGACCTCATCAGCTGACGAGTATGCTTCCAGCGGGGTATTGCCCCTGCTTATATATGGAAGAGCTCTACTCTGATTGGATGAAGAGTGGAGGGCGAGAATATTCCATAAATCGTAGTGGCATCAAGCGGTATTGTGGAAACTAATTATTGGCCACTAGAGATGAATTCTTATCCTATAACACAATTCACAACCTAGAGAATGACACCACAACCTTATCAACACTTCAATCCTATCCTAACCACAGAAGCAATCCAACAACACCTGAACCTCATAATCGACCGGTGCAATCAGTGGTGGATCAGGTTGAATGAGCAAAAAAGCCAACAAGGTACTCAAACATCAAACCTGCCCACTAGTGTGCATAAACAACAAGGTAAGATTACCAAGTCCTCAACCATGGGCTCTAGTTAGCAGACTTACATGATATCCACATACAAGATTAAAATAACAAGAACTTAACAAAGATATGGACTACTCAGATGCCAACTGGGACCAAAATCAACACTAAATATACGTAACAGACTAACCACTTACAAAACACTCATTAGATCGATTTGGACTTATGGAGTAGAACTGTGGCGCTTAGCCAAATTCTCCAACATCCAACAAATTCAACCCTTTCCATCTAAAGTTCTTCATCTTACCCTCATTACTCCCTTCTATGTCACTAATCGAATGATCCATAAGATCTGGAAATCTTATTTGTAAAGGATCTGATTAAAGGTCTTTGCCCACTAGAATGTACCATACTAGGACCGTGTCAGGCACAAAATAAAACACTCCGGTCACTACTATGTCCACTGCAACGGATGAACCGCGTTCTATACCCATATGTAACGCGTATATAAAAACGTTTCATAGCCGTCCTGCTTCAGTCACTGTCGTACATTTCTTTTTTAAAAACACGTCGTTTGTGAACTTTTGTTTTCTTGTGTGGAGTGAATTTGTTAAATAAAGTATGGTTATTAGAAAATTATCTATACGAGAATTGGCCTTGATTGCCATTATTTTGGATGAGGAAGAGGAAAAAAAACACTAGATGTTGTAAATTGTATAAAAAACTGTACGTAATTTTTTTTTTTTTTTTACCTAGGTCATATGTTTTGCCAACGTCACCAGGTAGTTATATTCAGCCTTAGGAGAAACATTTTGGATTTGGGAAACTGAGCCTGACTATTCAAATATTTAATTTCAAAATCCAATTTTAAAGTCAAATGGGAAATTTTATCTGTGTTTTAGTTAACTCCAATTCTTTAAAACGGACCAAATATGATGTATGATTAACATTTTTAATAAAAAAAATAAAAATAAAAAAATTACGAACATATTCTATTAGTTGTTCATCCTCCATTTTTATTAAGACCCAAACACTCACAATACAATAGAACACAAACACAGATCTCTTCGTCAAATGCAAAGAACTTGTGTGGAACCGAACAGCAACACAGTAGGCCAATGCGCACAACGGATCGATGCCTGCAAAATATTCTCAGCAGCCGATTTTTGACTGAACCGTGCACGGCATGGTACAGTGTTGGCCGGTGACGGAACGGTGTAGTGGGCATTTTCTAATACTAAATGATGTAAAGAATATTTATTTGCATGTGTCGGTACAATTACAGTCCTAGTATGATACGTTCTGGTGGGCAAAGACCTTTAAACATGCATCTTCAATTTTCACTCTAAACTAATCTTTCACCCTAACCCATTATCCTAAATTCTTTCAACGTCTCCACTTTTATAATCCTCCATGCTATTTAAACGATGGCCTCATGACCTTCCATCTTAATCCACCCAATTAAATAAAAAAGATTTCCAGTGTCTCCTGTTCTGACAGATTTGAATGTAACTTACTATTTGCATATTTTTAAACAGAGAGCAAAAAATAAAATTGAATACATAAAAAACAATATTACTCAAGTTCTGTAAAAATAGAATAAACAAAAATGTGCAGTCGTTACCAAACAGTAACATAATTTATGAACATAAATTCCAATTCTGGTCTATCTGTACTTGATTTTGTCTGTTAGGCAAGTTTGGGCAAATTGCCATCTACAGTGGTTGGTGTTATTTTGTTCCAATTAGCACATTTGTAAAGAGTCAACAGTGTCAGCATTATTTCATCTAAAGGCTTTTTTGACAGATGTGTCCCAGCTGGCAAAATCAGTCCCATCACCGAAGGTGGCAAAATGTTGTAACGTTTCATACAAAAATAGGTAGACCTCAACACAATAGTGTAATTTTACTGAATCTAAATCATCAATGATAGGCACAATGTTCAATAAAAATAACTGATTCTCAGTTCTTAGAGTATGTCGTATGTCTTAGAATGTGCTAAAAAATCCTTTTGTAAAAAACCTTTGAATTGATTGATAAAATAATTTCTTACCTTTTCACCAATTTCAGTCTTGTCACCACCAGGCAACATTTCAAAGTCTGGCTTCAGTGCACAAGCCTCAACTACTTTATGATATAGCTTGTTGTTAAGGGGTTTACCAAATAATATGTTATCTTGAAGCGTGGCATTTTGAATCCAAGCGATTTGCGATACATATGCAAAAGTGCCCTGAAACAAAAAAATAACACCGTTAGGCATTTTCTTGAAGAGACGAGCCACCATTTTACAATATGTACCTTTGTATTAACTCTGCCGCTTATTTTTTCCATTTCACCGAGGAAAGCCGAGAGAAGCGATGATTTTCCCGAACCCACCGCCCCGACAACGGCGACGAGTGACTTGGGTTTGATCTTGATGTTGATGTTTTTCAAAATTGCAGGATCATCCGCTCCCCACTTGAACGAACCGTCTTCCATGAGTAAAGGTTCCTCTGTTAACAAATTAAATTTTAAAATTTAAGAATGAAAAATTAAAAGCAAACAATGACTTCAATTAACCCATTCTAGAACGAGCCAATATACCTTTCCCCATACATGGACATTGTTCCAGAACAATGCACTGCTTCTCAACAAGACCCCCATATCTTGTTGTAGGGTATTAGCTTTTTATTTTTGTCCCCCCCCCCAAATGAGTGGATTTGACAGGCTTTTTGTATCTTTTTCAATTTGAACAAATTTTGGACTTTTTTAAAGATTTTTTTTACCCATATAGTTGTTTTTTATTATATTATTTGATTTAATTATTTTTCTAAAATAATACTTTTTATTTTAAGGTAAGTACAGCACCTCAAAGGCATTTCTTTGTTCATTTCTTTGGCCTTTTGTTCCTTCATGGTTTTTTGTTTGGTATATTTTTAAATTAATCGTGAATAACTATCAAATATGTATTTTGTAAATAATTTATAAATAATTGTTAATAAGCAGTAAATGTGGAAATAATTTCTGAATTTAATAAACTAAATAACTGTAAAATTTTTTTAACACACATTCAGATTTTATTCTAATGTTACGTTTTAAAAACATATTTTATTTGCAGGTAAGTGGCTACTCAGATTACTAATTTTATCAGGTGCTTTTACAGCTCAAATGCAACAAAAAAGTCGTATGACCCATGGTCTGATTCTCAACCCTTTCGCAGATATTCAACATTTCGTTTTTAACTATCTATGGTTTTCGTCATAAATCTACTTGTAGCTCTTGAACTATTTATTTTTTGGGAAATCCAAAATAAGCGTTGAAATCTGCATTAAAATACCTTTAAAAAGGCACCTTTCTAATACTTTCAATTTAATATTTTTGTTAAAAAAAAACAAAAAAAACTGCTAAATTTAAAATTGTAAAATGAAACTAAATTTGCTACCTCATTGGAAAAATTCTCATTAGAGCTTGCCAAATTTCATAAAAACTTGTCAGTTTAACATGCTTTCTAGCGGTATACCCTTTTCTTTAATTACATCAAACCAAAATGAAGAAATTTTATTTTCAATGGAAAAAGCGGTAATGGTGTGAAAAAGTGGGGATGTGGTTACTTTACTAAACTAAATATTCAATTAAACTTTTATCCCGGTCAAAATTTATTTCCCAACTTTAACTTAACAAAAAAGCATAAAAATAAAGAAAAATTAAACAAATCACAAAAAAAGACAATAAACATAGTGAACAACAAAAGTGGAAAAATTGGACAAAACACATATACACACAATTTTTTTTTTGGCGTTATGATCTGTGCATATTAGCCATGGCGACAATTCTTATATATGTGTTCAAATTGGGGGGGTTATCGTGAAAAAAGGGCCAGGGGCGACGGTGGGAATCGAACCCACGACCGCGGCGTGAGAGTCTCTCATGCTAACCACTCGGCTACCGCAGTCCCCCCAAAAATTATAAATAAAATAGCAAAAAGTTGCAAAAACGGAAATCGCTTGTTTAATATATGTGGTGATTAGTGACCAGAAAACAAAGGCTTTGAGCCTTAAGGTGATCCCAATAAAGATCAAAACGTTGGCACGATAAAGAAAATGTTTTTCTAAAACCGTCACACACCAGACCACATCTCACGATTTCTGAATAGTTTTTCATTATATTTTTAAATTTAAAATTTTCACTAAAAAATATAAATGTTTTAAACAAAAAATTGATTTAAAATAGCATGTTGCCAATTAATTATTTATTAATAACGCATTGCAATTATTGATTCATGTCAAGAAATTGCTGATTGCAATTGTTATGTAGCTTATAGGAATAAAATATCTAATTTGAAAAGAATTTCAAATAGCTTTAACTTAATAAAAAAGAAAAATTCAAAAATACAACAGCAGACATCATGAATAACCAAATTACATTGAATTTTTCATTTTGTGTTCAAAAATCAAATTCAGGGCCTCAGATACTTCCTCCCGATTCTCATATCGGATGGCTTCCTACATGCTCTCTGTATGGAATTGCAAACTTTACTAAGTGGGACACATCAGGTAACGTTTTTCTACCAACTGGAATCAACATCCATCAACCCCACACCTGTGGCCTATTCTTAATCGGATGAGGATTCTTTTTCAAAATGAATTCTGTTATAAAATTAATTTCTCAAGGGGGATCAGTTTTTCACTTTCATCATTCATTAATCAATATAATGTATATATTAATATATATATTTAAATATATATTGCATGTACGAATGTAAAAATTAATTAAAAATGTTCAATATAAATATATTACAAATCCAAGACATTGGGTGCTTAATTTTAATTGCGTTACCAGGTAGTGCATCGGTTGAGTTATGTTAGGAATGGTCGGGGTTTTATTAACAGGCTTCAATAATCAATATGCTGATCATACATACCAGGTTTGTCATCGTGAGTGATGGAATCAGGATCAAGTTCTTCGCTGTTCATAAACTTGTTAATACGCTTGACTGAAACACTTGCCTATAATAAAAAGATATAAACAATAACTAAAATTTAAATTTAAGATATTTGTAATTTCACTCATAAATTGTGATTACTTAAACTTGTTATTTGTTAAATATTACACATATTTTAATTGGATTAGCATTAGCATCATGCTGTCATGCATTTTCTTGCTTTTATTTTAAGTTGTTACGTGTTTATATTAATATATAAAATTACATTTATGTCTAAATGTGAAATGCATATTAAAATTAATACAAGTTAAATTGTTAAGTGCCCATAAATATAAATTGCATTATATAATTTTTTTTGCTGTTTGTAAGTTGCTTACATTTATCAAATATGTAACCGTGCATAATAATTATCCTAGATGATATCAATTCTAATGCAACATTGCTGGTAGTTTCATATTAATAAAAATAGGTATACTTACTTGAATAGCATTGCTGATCATCATTGGAAGCATCGATAGCGGAAATCTTAAAATATTGAAGAGCGAAAGTGAAACGAATGCTTTTTTAGAGTCCAAGATGTTTTCATCCGAGAGGACGAAAACAGCGAATGTGACTAATGATACCTGCAAACCACCTCCACCGTCAAACAAGCTGATCAAGGTCAAGAATAAACAAAAGTGCAAAAATAATTTGGAAAGGATCTGAATTGCTCGTCTTCAGATTTTCACCAGACATGCTAAAAAGCAAGTTTTTGAGTTTGTTTTTATGTTAGTTGCTGCCTCTGTTCCTTCGCTTTACACTTTACGCTTTTACCATTTCTCACCTCGACACAGGCGACAAGAACCATCGGTAGCATAGTGAGTGGAATTCGCATTATATTGAAAAGGGCAAGTGCAACAAAGGCTTTTGAGGCATCTAAAATGTTGTTGTCATCACTGATGATGTACACTGTGAAGGTCATTGCTGACACCTGTTCTCAGTACGCATTTGTAAAAATGTTATTTCAAAATTTAACTTTTAAGATAGTTATTAATATTTAAATTCCAAATAAAATATAAAATCTATGCACAAAACACGAATTCACAATAAATAAATATATGTATTTTTTAATCCTGAAAAATTATTAGAAGAATGTCAGATCAGAAATAATATGATTGAAGATACTTGTCATATTTTTTAAAGATACAAATACAAAATCATCTTATTTTGAAAAATGCAAAAAGAAATTAAAGCAATTTTTTTTAGATAAGATTTAAAAAAAAATACAAATAAAAAAGGTTTTAAACGATTTTTAACACAATAATTAATTAGAAAATTTCTAATTAATTTAAAAAATATAATATATAAAAATAAAACAAACAAAAGATTCATTGAAATATAAAAATTAAGAATTTTTACCAAGAATGGGGCGCAGGCCCAAATGAACGAGGTAGTAGCATTAAAATATGCTGCTTGTTTCAGTACTTTAACTTCTTTCTCTCGAATCCTTAAAACTTGTTTTTCAAAACTCGGTTCCCAAGCGTATAATTTAAGAACCTGAAATTTTCAAATTTTACAATATTTGCAAATAATTACATCAAATGTTGAGCATACCTTTATTCCAGACAGAATTTCGTTCATCATCTTAACCCTTTCGTCTTTATTCTTCATCTGTTTGATTTGAAGCGATTTAACTCTGTTTGCTATAAATCCATTTACCGGTATCATGATTATCATCACTGCCAAACCAGCAAGTACCGATGGACCTGAAATAAGAAAATTATGTTTTTTAAAGCCGTTTTATTTAATTAATAGTACAATAAATTAACCAAGAGTTTCCCAGAGAAAATAAAGTGCAAGCGCAATCTGCAAAGGCGCCGACCAGATCATGTTCAAGTATGTAATCAAATCCATGAAACGTTGAGCATCAACAGACATTAGATTTACAATTTCTCCGACTGTTGACTCTTTCCTTGCCGAATTTGACAACCTCAGTGCCTGGAAAATTTTTAAAAATTAAGTATCTGGTAACAGCAATTGCAATTGGAGAAAAACAATATACATACTTTTCTATAAATGGCAGATATAAGTGCGGTTCTTATCCTTAGACCGATGAGCATCATTTTTTTGAAATATTGAGACAGCAATAGGGTCTGCAATGTTGCTGTCAGCAGTAAGGCAGTGGCATACAGATAACCCCTCCACTGAGGCTCGTCTACTTCAACGAAAGTAATCAGCAACCTAAAAATTTTTTTAAAAAAACAGCACATTTAACTTATTATTTTTAAGTTTAAATTTGATATTGTACTTTAAGATTTGAGGGCTGATGAATGAAAGCAGATCCTGTCCAAGCTTTAAAAGGGCTCCAAAGAAAAATGTGGGTCCGAAGCATTTGCACAGACAAGGGAGAATTGATGAATGCTTCGGCTGAGTTTTTTCAATACCGACAACTTCAACAGTGTTGTTCGCTTTTTCAAAAGCAGCAGATTTATGAACCTCAGCTAATCTGAAAACAAAGCATCAGAAACAAAGTCAAGTGAGAAACTTTTATTAAATAAGTATAAAATTTTATCTTTTATCTTTCAGTTTACAAATAAAAATTTTAATTTCTTTGGCTTACTTGGCATTCTTTTGAACAGAAGCGTTCCAGTATTTGTCAAATTTGGGGACAACCTCGCTTGCCATGTCTTCAAAATTCATGCTCCAAAGATCACTATTTTCCAGCGGCTTTCTGAAACCGAGGAAGGCGAAGCTGTCGAACCAACCAAAAATGAGCTTTGAAGCAAATGACGCACTATACTCTGGACAGGGTTTCTGTAAAATTTAATTAATTTTTTAATTTTGTACTTTTTGAAATATTAAACTGCTCTTACATCCACAACTGGATATTCACTGTACTTTGGCTCGGCATCGACAAAAAAGTTAAGAATGAATGACGCAAATACAAAAGTAAAATAAACGGCATAAGTAATGTCGATAAGAATATAATCATCCTGAAAATAATTTGTAATTAATTTAGCATTTGAGTTTCATTTTTATTTCAACTTTTACCTTCGTAACAAATTTTCTAATAACTGTACTGAGCTGTGGGAGGCCTAAAATAACTAAAAGAGTCCACATTAAAAACACCAGGCCAGACGTCCTGATGCCTTTTATCCTGTGAGTTACAACTAAGGTGATAGAAAATATCTAAAAAAACAAAAAAAATTATAAATTCATCCCTTCCTAGTAATAATGAATAAAACATACTAAAAAATTAACTTACCATCAAAATTATTTTGATTAAGGACGTGTACAAGTCCACAGGAAAGACAAGGCCGTCATCAGTTTTGAGAAGAATGTAAATAACATCTATGACACCTACTAAAATTATGCAGGAACAAAGTACCTAAATTTTATTTTTATAAAAATCAACTTTTGCCCATATTATAAATTCATAAAGTATGTATAACTTAAAAAAATTACTATTTTTGTTATGTTGAGCTTGTTCCATGGTATGTTCCCAGTTTTGCTGGTGATAATTTCATAAATATCAAACGCAGCAAAAATGATGACAAATAAAAAAGGCACCCAGACTGCTAAGGTTTTTTCAAAGCATAGAGTTAAATTTGGTGAATCCGTGTTCCATGTTACATTGACATCCTGAAGAATTTTTTTTTTAAATAAATAAAAAATTGCATAAAAATACTACATTAATTATAATTAAAATCAATCTATATGAATTATTATATTAACAATTTTGCCAAGTATCAACTCATTTCTTATATTTTCTTCTTCTTTAATTTGCACTATTTCAAAGAGGAAATGAAATAACGTTTTATAATTGTTTGTCCTTAGATAATTTATTTTTTCAAAAAATTTTCATATCATTTTTCATCTGGTTTAAATCAAAGCAAAAAAGATAAATTTAACTATCTGAGAGCAAACAACCTTATGAAACGATAACCATTTTAGGTTTGTGTTATTATTATTTAAATGTGCAATAAAAACTAATTTAGTTATATATTTTTAAAAATAATTTTGTTTTTTACGTACATATTCAAATTTTTGGAAATAGAATTATATCTTTCTCCTGCTAAAAAAATGTATAAAATAAAAATGCAATTTTTTAAATTATTAAGTAATTATACAAGCATAATTATATTTATGTAATTGGAAAATTGAAAAAGAGATAAATTAAAAATTTAAAACTTTATTTGAAATAATTTAATTTTTAAATTTTCAAAAGTAATATTACGTCAATCTCGTGATAAAATATTTTTCAACCATCTAAAAGAATGCACCACACCATATCTCCATTCCAATTTAAGGCTGCAATTACATTTGGACAAAGAGGAATTTAGTTTTTGCTATTTCGTTCTAATCGAAACGAGAACGTTCTCTCTCAGAATCTCATGCCACGGTCGTGGGTTCGATTCCCACCGTCGCCTCTGGCCCTTTTTTCTCGATAACCCCCAATTTGAACAACATATATAAGAATTCGTCATGGCTAATATGCAAAGATCATAAGGCCAATTTAAAAAAATAAATAAATAAATAAAAAAAAATAAAATAAAATAAAAAATATAAAAAAAACGTTCTCTCTCTCTCCTTGCCAAGTCCAAATTTTTTTTAAGTATGTGGTGTTTAGTGACCGTTAGTTAATGATTATTTGGAGATCGTGAGATGAGGTCTGGTGTGACGTAAGTTTTAAAAAACATTTTCTTTATCGTGCCAACGTTTCGATCTTTATTGAGATAATCTTCAGGGCTCAAAGGGTTTGTTTTTGTGTAGATGTGTCATTCTTGTGTGTCACAGAAAACCTACGTCACATAGACCGCATCTCACAATCTCCAAATAATCATTTTTGTTAAGCACATCCATAAATTTTTATTTCACTTTATCCCCTGTCCTTCCACCAATATCCCCAATATTCAACTTTAGGAAAATGTTTAGTGTAGTATTGCTATCGCACAGAATCAAAAGTAAATTTTGCATGAGTGTATGTATTTCCATTATTTATTTAACCTTTTAAAGCATTTACTTTGAATTTTGAAATGGCATCCTTAATATTTGAAAATTTTTCACTATAGTCATTAGTTTCTAACCAGGAAAATAAAACAGTATAGTAGAGAGTTGGCCATTTTCTATTTTCAAAATTATTAATTAATGTTAAAATAAACATAAATGAGTAAAAGACTTATAAACTAAAGTGGCAAGGGTGCCAAACCCAGTCGAATGCTTTTGTAATGTCCAGAAATACGGCTGAGCAATATTGTTGTTTTCTAGAGCCTAAAAAATGTTGTCGACTATTCTGAAGCACTGCTGAACAGTAGAATGGAGGGATCAGAATTCAATCTGATGGTTTGGAATTAAGTTTTCAATGTCGAATATGGGAATTAAGTCTTTTAAGGAGAAGACTTTCAAAGCTTTTTGATAAAATATGAAGGAAGCATATTGACTCAAAAATAAAACAATCTATAAAGGAATAAAATAGGACACCAACAAAATAAAGAATAACTAAAATAATGTGAATGAAACAAGACAAGTATGATCATCTCTGTATTTAAAGGTAAACAACAAACCGTTTCTACTTTTCAAACAGTGTAAAAACTAAATATTGCACTTTAAAGTTGATCTGAGTCCACTGTGGGATGTCTGTCATTTTATCAACCAAAATACAATAACTTCAGGGATGGTAATTTTAATAATCAATTTAAAACCAAAATAAAACGTGTTTTTGGCACAGGATGCTGAAATGTCTTAACACAAAGTAATCATCTTTAATCCACCTCCTATTGGTGAAGTAAAAGTAAAACAAATAATTCATAATTAGATAAATTAAGAAGATAGAAAGGAGAGTAACTTTCTGTTGATTCTTGTTTTCATTTTTCATTATGATTTTTACAACTGTGATTTTTAAGCAAATGGGATAACAAAACAGTGACAATCGAGCATAATTCACTTGATAGAAGTCACCCAAAAGTGACACTCCCTCACATTGAGTCAATCAATCTCTCAACAGATCTCTCGGCCAAAACTGCTTCAAACTAAACGTTGGATTTCCAGGAATGTTAGGACAAGAAAGGTGTTTGACAAATGGATTGCGCTGATCGTTTACATTTTTGTGGAAATTTTTGTACTGAGATTTAATTATATCAATTACAAATGGGATTTGGAAGTCATTTTGAAACTTGAGATAGTTTGGTATTTTTCTTGGATTGGATTTTGTAAGAATTCAATTTTTTCGTTGAACCCCAAACTTCAATTCCATATGTCATATCAGCAACGGAGGGTCTTTTAAATGGTGAGTTTGTTAGTAAGGTGTAAGTTACATTTAAGGCCAAGTAATCCAAGTTGTAGTCTGTAACATCAGTTGTTGATTCAAGTCTAAAACTTTAAAATACAATTTTATTTATAGAATAAATCAAACTTAAGCTATCCTCATGTGCCACAAAGATACATGGTGACTCCTTTAAGCCATTGCTTTGCAACTTACTTGACAGAAGAGGAAAAGTACAAAAAATATAGATATGCTTCTAAATCGCGATGAACTTGCTTGACAATTTGAAATTTGTTTGTATGTAAAAAGTCAAATAGGAATTTATATCTATAGATTTTAAGATGAACTACAAATCATTTACCCTTGTCAAACAAGAGTTGAATATAATTACTGTTCCACAAATTAACCCATGATTAGTTGATAGGCGATTGAAGGTCAACAGTCTTGTCAATTAGAACACAATTATTTTATACCAACGAAGTATAAAACTGTAAAATGTGCATAATATTAACCCAAATTAGGCTAACTTCACCAACAAAAAGTTATCTAATGATTCTTTGAAGTCATTTTTTTTCAGCAGAAGCTTTGAAAAAAAGAGGGAAATGTGAAAACAACAAAGGTGTGCTCTTCGTAATTAATAAAATTACTAGTATTCATATTTCTAGCAAAAAGAGTAAATTGTAAATATGTAGAAAACAAAAATACTGTATTGATAGAGTAATCAAAGGAAAGTTAGACATTTCTCTGACTGAAAATTTATTATTGGGACAAATTGGAAATTGAATCTACAACTGCAGGGTCTATGAGCTAAGAGTGCAATCATCTACTGAGGTCCCCATGTAAAATGGACTTTTATACGGAACAATGATCAAATAAATAATCATAAGTTACATAATCACACATGGAGGACATTAATTTGTGACGGTATCTTAGGGCAGATAGAAACAAATATAATATAAATAAATAGCATTGTAAAACTCCATGGCCATTCATCATAAATAGTACAAACGTATAGTCATTGCAAAATACAAAAACAAAGAAAATGTTTTTTGAATTTCTAGTTATTTCCAATCATCCACATCAAATTATGTAATCACACTTTACAGGTTTATTATCGAATTATTTTGCAACATTGGATCAGCAGACTGAGAAACAAATATAATTAAGTAAAAGCCCCTCCCCATCACCAAAAAATTAAAACTACTGGCTACTGTTACTATAAATTCTGTACTTATATTATTTTCAACCAAGAAAAACAAGTACAAACCTATAAAGTTAACAACATTAATTGATAAAGTTATTATTGACTTTTTTCGAAAGAGAAATCTCTTGTGATATTAGCTTTAATAGTTTTTTTTTATAGTTTTTACTTTTTGTTCAAATCAAGGCTTTATTTTTTACTTTTGATAGGATGTTTGAGAACTTCAATTCTCTTACTCCTCTTTTTTTACATACATTTCAGACCTATTATTAATTTTATCTATATCCTAGTGTTATGATCTCATACAGTGATTATGTAAATTTTGCTTATGAAGATTCACTTGAACAAACTGATATTCTAAAAATAAAGAAGTTTTATTTTTCTGCACAATCATAAAGTCCACATCTTTTTTTAAAGAGTACGTTTTGCTAATTTGCCTTTAACAGTTTGTATCCAATCAAAAATAATATTTATGTATTTTTAAAGAGTGTTGAAAGCATATATTTGCGCACATTATCTTGCTGATTAATGTCAGACAAAAATTGATTTTATTGTTCCTGTGGTACAGATGGCGTCAAAAACACATGAAGGAAGTCCATTGATTGTCTTGTAATAATATTTGGTCCGTTTTAAAGGAACAGAGATAAATAAAACACAGATAAAAATCTCACAATTGTGTTTACAATTATATTTTGTAAATAAATCTTTGAATAGTTAATATATTCTTTGTTGGTTTCCTCTAAGGCTTCTTTCTAACATTCTGGTGGTTTGATTTTTTTAAGTTGTACCATTTTTAAGTTTCAAATTTGTTTGTGTGGTGGTTTTAAGTGAAACAGATTCGGCTAAAATCATAGCATTGTTGAAAGATGGAAGAAGTCAAATATATGTGGTCAATGAGCTTAACATTCCCAGAACAACAGAAGGGTCTTCCATCGTTACAAAGATGATTGCTCAAAAAGGCATGGATGAGGTCGCCATCAGGACACATCTCAAAGAGATGATCGTTTTATTGTTTAGAATGTACTCTGTAATCTACATTCTACCAACGTTGAGATCAAACAACACGTTAGAAATGTTAATGTTTACGCACTGTAACATACAAACTTCGGATACTGGAATATGTGCGAGAAGAAGGCAAACAACAGCTCGGTTAAGTTTCACAGGAAATCTCATCAATTGGTCTGAACAAGATTTGACTAAAATATTGTTTTCGGATGAGTCAAGGTTTGGTTTAGGTCTTCTGACGGCCGAGAGAGAAGTTTGAAGAATCACTGTAGAGTGATATATACCCAGAACATTTTCACTCCGGAGAAGCTATGGTTTGGGCAGCCATTTCTATGGACGGTCGCTATGGACTTTATCTTCATCGAGGGTTCCCTAACAGCTGCACAATACATTGAAGAAGTGTTATCAGAAAAAGTTGTTCCTTGTATGTCACTAATTGACGACGGTTTTATTTTTATGTATCACAATGCAAGGCCCCACATGACTAGGATTGTTGGTGACTACTTTGAACCGACTTCAATTCAATTTGTAGAAGCCAGTATGTAGTCCCGACTTAAACCCTACCGAACACTTTTGGGACAAGTGTCAAAGAGGGTAAAAAGTCACCCAGTGATGCCAGATTAACAGGAATTAGGAATAGTGCTGTCCGAAGAGTATGAAAATACTCCACAGCTCTACATTCAAGGCCTAATAAAATCGATGTCATGTCGAATGCAAGCAGTAATCAATGCAAGATGAGGAGGAAATACTCCGTACTGAATTTTCTTCGTTGTTTCGATAGCAATATTTTTGGTAAAATTGTTTTACTCAGTTTGATATGTTATATTTTTCTTTAAAAATATTCAGTAAACAAAAAAAATTATAATTATTGTATTTACGTTTATTTGGTGATTGTGATTTGCGGCCTTGTGTGATGTAGGTTTAGAAAAACATTTTCTTTACTGTGCCAACGTTTCTATCTTTTTTATGTCATCTTAAGGGCCTGGGATTTACATTGTTTGGATTATACAAATACACGTAAGATGTTAAAATTAATTAGTTCAATAATGTACGAAATATAGACATTTTAAATTATTCAATTCACGTGTTTGTAAAATCCAAACTTGTTTGTAAATCCTAGGCCCTGAAGATGATCTAAATAAAGATCAAAATGTTAGCACAATAAAGAAAATGTTTTTCTAAACTTACATCACCCAAGACTGCATCACATGATCTCCAAATAATCATTCATTAATGGTCACTAAATACGACACATTATTTACTTAAGAAGAAAAAAAACTGATGGTGGCCAAATTTTTTTGCCTCCCACTATACCTAACTATAGTAGGTGGTATATCCAATGATACCCTATTAGTGGGATTGAAGTGAGGAGGAAGAAACAGCAACTCATGTATCTTCAAATGCGAAACAACTGCTCAACGGAAACATAACCTGGGATACAAAAAAAACCAAGGGAAAGGAATTTTAGCAATAACAATCCTTAAAGGATCGAGTCGATTGCACTGAACTAAGGTACTAGGAAAGTAAATAAAGCCCGAAGGATGCAGTGCTTGGGGAACAAAAAAAGTGTTGTATTTAGTGACCGTTAATTTATGATTATTTGAAGATTGTGCAATGCGGTCTTGTGTGATACGTTAAGAAAAACATTTTCTTTGTTGTGCCAACATTTCGATCTTTATTAAAATCATCTTCAGGGCCTGGGATTTACAAACAATGTTTGGATTGCAGAAATTCAATGATGTATGCAATATAGAAATTTTAGGTTCATTCAAAGTATGTTTTCTGTGTGGTTGTGTGTCTTGTTGGGTGTGCATATACAAACATATATATACGAAAAACATTTATATCTTACTAACATACAACCATGACACATCTACACATAAAACACATACTTTGAATGAGTACAAATACTTTGAACAAAGCCTAAAATTTGTATATTGTATACATCATTGTATTTGTATAATCGAAACAATGTTTGTAAATCCCAGGCCCTGAAGATGATCTAAATAAAGATTGAAACATTGGCACAATAAAGAAACTGATTTTCTACACCTACATCACACAAGACTGCATCTCACGATCCCCAAATAATAATAAAAATTTTAAAAAAAGCTTCCTACAGCAAAAACAAGCATATCGATTTTTTTTATCTTTATGCAAAGCTAGTATTCCTAAGCAATGACCTCGAGTCATTATGTAACTTTTTGGCACATGAAGATTGCTTCATTTTGGTTAATATGCTATTTATCAATGTACTTTTTTATCATTTTTTGTTAATCTGATGATAATTATGTGAATTATGAATTTTGCATGTGAGAATTGTTGAACCTCTATTGTTTATTATTTGTAATTGTTGCTTCTGTAACTTGTTGACAATTGACCTCTTGGTTATTTTGGTAGCCAAAAAAAAGTGCTACAATTACCATGGAATGTTTTTGTTTTTAAATGGAAAATAATCAGTTTTGTAATTTTTAATGTGTGTATAGAAAGGGACGATATCGAGAAGTTATAACCGGCGTTAACCTACTTGAAATGGTGGCCCGGTGTCTGATCTCGATTCATCGTTGGAAAAATCGCGTTCTCACAAAAAAAAGCAACTCATTCTCACTCACCCAAAATTCGGATCCACAGAAGTGGCGCAGGCCGTTGGCGGCTTCCATCTGTGGCGTTACTCGGCTGTCGAGGGCGAACGACTTCTCGGCGACTGCCAGTTACTCGGAGCTCGGCCGACGACGGCTACAACCTCCTCTTCTCTCCTCCCTGAAAAGAAAAAAGGCACAAATTTACCCGTTTTTCATGCCGGGCTGACGACGGCCGCCGCGACCTTCCCAAACGGCAGAAACACCCCACTTTCCACACTTCCACAAAACTACAAAACGTCCTCTATTACATCCGCCTGCCTTTTCGATTAACGGCGATCGTAAAGGTTTTTCTACCTTTTTTTTTATTTCCAACAATCGATCTGTAATACTTGGCCGTTCCAGTCCTAAGCCGGTTCTCGTTTTTTTGACGGGTTCAAAATGAGTGGAAAACATTTTTTGGAAGATCCGACCATCATGACAAATAACCTTCTCTTAAAGGTAAAGAAAAAACATTATTTACCGTTTAATTTCTTAACCCTGCCATTCCTTTACTTTTGTATTTTAGTATTTATTTGTACGAATCTCTCTACAAACATTGTCTCAAAAATTTTTGAATATTTGGCCTTTAATTACAGATGAATACTCTGTTAAGCACTACTTTCATAGCTCAAGCTATTGTCACTCTTCTCACAATATTACAAATCAAAAATACATTATGTATCCCAATAATGTCGCTTATATCGAAATAAACACGAAAATGTCAAATGTGTTAGTTTTAAAACTCCCGTTCACCCATTTTTATTTATCTATTGAATATTTAAAGTATCTTGAGCCCTTTTTTTCTTTATCTTTCACGGCGTTCTTATCAAATATCAACCTGGTGCCCATCTTGGCCTTCTAGTATTTTAATTGTTTTTCATCCATTTAGGATGTCATAAACATCGAATTTTTGCATAATTAATCTTTAATCAATTTATTTTTTCATTTTTCCCCTATATAAATTTATAAGACTAGATTCTTTGGATTTTCACAGTTCTTTCAATCTGTCGTTCGCTTTTAACTATTCCGTTGTTTTGGCGGTTTATTTGGCTTTTTGGTTGATTAAGAATGTTTTATTTTTCTCGAGATTTCATGTCTTTGATATTTAAAAAAAACTGAATATTTTTTGTTCTGTTAGTCAGTCATTAATATTTTATCAATCAGGTGCCACCTTCTATCATTACTATTTCATTTTACGTGCTGCAGGGGGTTATTCGAATTACTGGAATTACTGAGGATGTTAAAAATACTTGTATGAAAAAAAAGTCAACAGAACAGTGCATTATTATTTGTATACACTCATTCGCTTTCTTTCTCACTCTCATTCATTCATTCACTCACCCATCCATTCACACAACCGCTCTCACACACATTCATTCTCTCCCTCTCTCACTCACTCTCACAAACCTTAAACCCATTAGAATAAATATACAGGGTGTCTCAGAAATGGTTTTTTTTTTTTTTTTTTTTTTTTTTTTTTTTTTTTTTTTTTTTTTTTTTTTTTTTTTTTGGGAAGACGGTACATCTTATTTGCAACAATTTCCAACATACAGTCCCTATGCCTATCTTCAGTCCATGACGAGTGAGGATTCTTTGTTAGTTTTTCCATTGAAGCGTTACCTTACTTGAGAAAAACACAACTATTCAGCAGGATTCAGCATTAAATTTCCTTTTTTTTTTTTTGTCTTTTTTTCTATATTTCCATCAGAAATGATTTTCAATTAAGAACCTTAATAAATGCTCAAATTTGAAAAATACCGCAAAGTTTGGTTTTTAAGAAACAATGTATAATTGCCTGAAACATTGTATAATGTATGCCCTTGTATTGTTATTATTGAGGAATTTACCGTCTTCTTGGGTACAATCGACCTTTTTGTACACTATAGTATTTTCTTTTAAATATTGTAGACTTAGTTATTTTTAATAATGCTGTTGAAATTTTGTGCTTATATGTACATGATATACATATATCGTATTCGTTCATTAAAAATCATCTTTTACTGATGATTAAAGTAACTTAAAAAAGGTTTAAATATTACAGCAAAATCAAACATTTATCAAAATTGGAAAAATTTAAACGCAATGTTGAGGTTTTAATTTTCTCTTTGGCATTAGTTATTATCAATCTGGTCATCTTTATTGTCTTCTTGTGTGCAATCCGCATTTTTAAATACAACGAATTTTTCTTTATCCAAAGGTTTTGATTATTACTTGCATCGCTCTTTTAATGCTTTTGAGGATTAAACACTTATTTTCATCAGTTTATGTTTTTCTCTCGCTGTGGTTGTTATCAATCTGGTTTTACACCGACTTGTGTAAATCCGTTTTTTTTTGTACATAACAGTTCTTAGCTTTTTTTATATTTTTATAAACTGATTCATACCTTACAAGTTTTTGTTATTTATATTTTATTATTTTAATTAATTGCTGATATTTGGTGTTTTCTTTAGCAGCCTTTATCAATCTGATGCTCTTCTTAAGAGTTTATATACAATTTTTTGTTTTTCTAGTTTTTATTATGACTTAATCAATTATACAGCTTTTAAGGATAAAACACTTTTTTTTATAATACTGTTGAAATATTGTTTTTTTCTGTAGAGGTCATCTTGTCAATCTAGTATTTCTTTAGCGACTTGTGAATTTTTTTTTGATATTTAAATTTTATTTTTTGAACTAATGTGTGATATTTGATGTTTTGTTTAGCAGTTGTTATCAATCTGGTGTTCGAATGTATATACAGATTTTGGTTGTTCTAATTTTTATTGTTACTCACGTCCATTGTATAACTTTTAAGGAAGAAAACTTTCTTTTCATCGTGCTGTTTAAATTTTTGTGTATTGTCTCTAGAGGTCACTTTTATCAATCTGATGGTATAGATGTGACTTGTATAAACGCATTTTTATACACAACATATCTTAGCTTTAACATTTTTAAATAGGTTTTTTCACGATTCCAAGCCTTTACAGTTAAAAAAAAAATTGGGTTTATGTTAGCAGTTGTTATCAAACAGACGCTCATCTTATATATGTTTATTTGTTGTCCTCTTCAGTTTAATTTCTGGTTCACTGAGATTCATGCTTTACCCAGGCGCTTGTAATTATCACGAAATTTTTAAGCAGCAATTAAATATTAATTTTAAACATCATTTTTAGTTCATATCCAGCCTTCAATTTTATCAATCTGGCGCCCTTCATTTCTTATCGATTCCTTGTTTTAGACACATTGCTTTTAAGGATTAAAAACTTTTTTCATTGTGCTGTTAGAATCTTTGTGTATGTACTCTAGAAGTCATTCTTATCAATCTGGTGGTATATCTTTAATGACTTGTATAAACGTTTTTTTATACATAACAGATCTTAGCTTTAACATTTTTAAGTAGTTATTTCCATGATTCCAAGCCTTTCCACTTAAAATATATATATATATATTTTTTTTTATTTATGTTAGTAGTTGTTATCAATCTGGTGCTCATCTAAAGTTCATATTCAGATTTTGGTTGGAGTTTTTATTGTAACTCAAGTTAATTGTATAGATTTTAAGGATTTTTTTTTTCATCGTGCTGTTTAAATTTTTATTTTCTGTAGAGGTCATTTTTATCATTCTGCTGGTATACGTTTAGTGACTTGTGTAAACGGTTTTTTACACACATCAGCCGATTCCAAGCCTTTCCACTTAAAAAAAATATATTTTTTGGGTTTATGTTAGCAGTTATCATTCTGGTGCTCATCTTATACAAGTTTATTTGTTGTCATCTTCAGCTTAATTTCTGGTTCACTGAAATTCACGCTTTATCCAGGCACGTCACATTAAAAAGTATTTTTCATCGTGCTGTTAAAATTTTTGTGTAAGTCATTCTTATAAATCTGGCGGTATATCTTTAGTGATAAGTTTCTGCAACTTACACATCCTAGAATGCATGTAAGTGGCTACACCCAGCCGTATTTTATTGGCAAAAAGCTGTAAGCATTTATTAATATTTAGCCAAACTTGTATTTTGTATATTATTATTACTTTTATTTAGGCTTATTTTTGTACTGTATCAATTTATCTTCAAAACTTCCACATTTATTTTAGATAGAATTATGATAGAGTGTAACAGTGGATGTTTCCAGCCTGAAATCATTGGGTAAAAGGGCGAAAGGCTAGGAAATATATTTCACGCGATACCTTTTCTGTCTAAAACCACCCCATTGATACAAAATAAATTGTTATCAACACTCGATAGCTCATCCATTCATTTCGCCTAATTCCTTTGACTATGCGGCTCTTTATTTCAGGAAGTGAAAATCCTACCAACGTTGAAATATTCAGCCAATTATTTTGAGAAATTTTACTTTTACGGAAAATTTCATAAATGTTTGGGATTCGTTTGACTGCATATATGCTAAAATTAAAGTTGATTTAGTTACAACCATGGTTTTTTTTAGTCACAATTTATTTAAAGCGTCTTCTTTGAACTGAAAGGATTCAATTCCAATTTTATGATTTATCTTAAAAGAAATATCTATGTTTACTTAAGTCATCGATCTGAAAGGATTGAATTACAATTTTTTTGACTTTTTATCATAACAGAAATATTTATATTTACTTATGTCTTGTTCTTGTATTTATTTTGTTTTTATAATAAATAAAAATAAAGTAACACGATTTGAAAATTTTCTGTGATTTAAGTGAAACTTAAATAAATACAGCCTTGCGTTGGTAAGATTTTGGAATGTGGCCAGATAAATAAAATAAAAGCATTCGACTTTTATGTGTTGTCTAGAGCATAAATAAATCCTCAAACCAGACTCTTCTTTGTGCTCCAATGCATAAAATATATTAAAATATCGGGTTTTAAAAATTAAAAAAAAACCTCCAGCGTGAGTTGTAAAGTAATTATTTCCCTTCCATTCCTTTGTGCACCATTGTATATGTGCCTAAGAGCGTTGCAGGTTCTTATTTCAAAACAGCAATTATTGGTCAAGGCCGGGATTTCGACGTTGAACGATGGTCAGGCAGAAAGAAAAGAAACGAGTCAAAATTACCTCTATAAAGACACCAATGCACAAAACACTACCGGCACACACACCACCGCACTCTTTAACATCCCCGGACGGACTGATAAAAAAAGGACCGGCAGTGATTCTTTTCAACTGGAGGGGTATGTTTTCTCTCGGTTGTGTAATCCTTTGATCCGGCCGGCTCGTATGTCTTTGCAAAGGCCGCATACTTCTAATCTATTCCATACTCACACGAATCTTCTGTAGATTTCAGCTAAATCCAGGTTGATTTTTTTACAGTTATATTGCTAAGTTTTGCCTTCCACCGACCTACACGTAAGTTTTTATTAGGTTTTGTCTCAAAATCCAATTTGGTTTTTTTAATTTTACAAATTTCACCTGAGGTTTATGTCAACCGATTGCAGTCGTAAATCGCACAAACTGCTTATCAGATATTTCATTGTCATATATCTCTTTTCTGTTCCAGTGACGCAACGCAGTTTTAATTTCACAAAATTGCGATATTTTTTGTGTTTGCGTATCACACTCATTCCGTGAAAATACGCCATGGAGGGAGATTATTTCACAATATTCGCCAGAATTCAATACACCGTCATCAATTTACGAATAATGCTAGTTGGCGTTTGTCAGCGAATTAGTAATTAAATTTTAAAACTTAATTGATCTTCGTAACAACAGCCAGACTAAGTTTACAATCTCTGCCTTTGTTTGTTATTGTTCTTACCGCTTGATGAACATTTAGTCTTAAATTATAGCAGTAAGTTTTGTTAATAGAGTGAGAAAAACGTCTGAAGAGTAAGAATAAAATATTTATTTATTATTATCAATAAATTATATCCCATCTTTGAAACATAGCCCATCGTAATCAATGGACGTTTTCATACTTAAACCAAATTCCTTGGGAGGGTTGTTCACTTCTCCCGATGAATTATGTGTCTCTTAAAATCAATGGAACAATGATCGGATAGGTGTGAAGGATTGTGAACTGATCCCGATCTGTGGGGTGATGCACGTGGAAGGTTTTTACACCGATGGAAAAGAAGTCTTCTCCAATTTTCTTTTCTTCCAAAGTACGCATTATTCGGGGAAATTCTCTTCTTAAAAGAAGGTATACGATTAGGTACACCGACGGATGTAGGACACAAGACGGTTAAGGCTTTAAGAACACAAATGAAGACTGCTATCATGTCAGACAAGTCAAGCAGCTTAACTTTTTTAGTTTTAAATTGTAAGGCCATATACATAGAAGCATAAGCACCTTCCACTAGAATGCTACGGGAGCAAAAGGATACTATTACAAGAAAAAAGCGTTCACAGCTGCAGGTGCGGGATAGATAATACATCAAACAAATTTGAACAAAATAACTACAAAATTTTCCAATGCTCTTAAAAGCTACCGCCCCATCAGCCAATTACTTTTGTTCACCAACAACATTCCACAATTTTAAAAACATTAGAAAAAAGAAATCTGTGAAGCTGTATTTGTTGACACGCAGTGGACCTTTCGTAGGGTCTGGCATTCTTGACTTCTATTCAAAATTAAGGTGCCAGAATCTTACTACCGGACTGTGGAATCATATATGAACAATAGAAGATCTATCCGATCCGGGGTTGCGCAGGGAAGCGTTTGTGGGCCCTTTCTATACTTATCTATGCCCATATTTATGAGACATGCCAAGATCTAACTTGACAACGACAGCTATGTTTGCAGATGATCTTGCTGTAGTAAGTAGAGGCAAAGATGGTTTAATAACGTCTAAGCACTTACAAATCACGTTAACAAAATTGTTCACTTGAATCAAAAATGGCGTATGAAAGAAATCACGAAAGTCTACCCTAGTTGCATTCGCCTATCGCAGAAGATTTGAAACGACACCGATAGTCATGGATAAAGTTCGGGTGCTTGAAGTTGATTCCGTCAAATATTTAGGCTTCACACTCAATAAAAGATTAACATATTCAAAACGTATCAATGATCTGGTTAAACGACTTTTGAAGCGAACCCGTCTGCTAAGCCCGTTCTTGACATGAGTTCTTAAGCAAATGGTTGTTATTCCTTACTTCTCCGTCCCATTTGGCAGTATGCGTCACATTTTTTGAGGTTTGCAAGTGCTCAATTAAAAAGACTCCGACCAAAATTAAGTTCTGCGGATTATCACGAATGCGGAATATTCGGAACTCTAGATCTAAATATACCATACGTCTAAGAAGTGGTGAAAGAAGCGTATGTGAAATTGTATCAACGCATAAGCACCCGATTACCATCTTCAGTGATTTTGCCCAGTTGTTGCCGCCGACACGTGAACTTGTTGGGTTGATGCAAAAAAATTCAGGTTTTGATATTCAGAAAAAACAAGCTACAATTTAACTTCAGTAAAATATATTTAATCGAAATAACTTCCATTCCATCCATACCGCACAACCAATCCCAGAGAGTAGAATGTAGGCCTCTGTAATTCACGAACTACCGAAATGCATTTTCAAACAAAGTTGTTAAGATGTTTAAAATAGAGATAATCTGTAGGAAAAAGATACGTGAGTATGATGGATGTGGTAAAGCCTCGTAACCCAACTCATAAGTCGTGCCAGAGTCCGTTGTGTGCGACGTGTGGGCGTGCCTTGTCGTGAAGAAGGATCAACCCCCTTCCGATTGATTAATGCTGGCCATAAATGTCGCAGTTTTCGGTCCATCTCCATTAATTTCATTACAGTGCTTTTCAGCAGTGACGGTATCACCCGGATTGAGGGAGCTGTAATGAATGAGACTTGCATATAACCACCAGACAGTGACCATAATTTTTTTGGATGTAAGCTTGGCTTTGGGAAGTGCCCTGGTTTTACATTCTTATCTGCCACTGTCTAGAACGTTGACTATTGTCGTATAATATCCATTTTTCCTCACGTTATATATACGACTGATAAATGGATCATTTTTGTTGCGTACGGAAAGCATTGAACAGATTTCATACCTGCAATCCTTTTTGCGGACGTTCATGCAGAACACACTTTGGAGCTTCTTTGTTTTCCCAATAGCTTATGGCGAACGACTGTGGATTGGTCAATATCAAGTTCTTCCGCCGAGTCAGCTTCAAGTCTTCTGGTTGTTGTCAACAGCAGAAGGACGGCCACCAACTCCTTTGCTCTTAAGGGCATATTTTTCATTATTTGCCAAATTGTATAAGACTTATGCCCGATAATGTCTACAGATGGCACAGGCAATCCTACGCAAGTTTTGAAAAGAAAAGTTCATATGCATTACAGGGAGGAAGCTCGAAATTTTTGGTTCATGAAAGAGTTGATTTGATCGCGTGTCGGTTATAACTGTACCGGCCATTTTTAAAGGTGACACAGTCCTTATAAGTAAGGTAGAGGATAAAATAGCGTAAATCGCTGATAGGTGGTTCACTCGTCAAACAACTGACCTCGTTTCTTTTATGTTGATCTTGACTTATCTGAAGGAATTGTGTTGACCAGCTTAGAAAGCGAATCTGTACTTTATCTGAAAGTCAAGGACTGTCTTGATTCCCTCGGGACAAAAATTGTTAAAAACTATTTTCAAAAAATGTTTATTTACTTGTTTCACACGGTGCCGTTCATGTCGCAGGCCTTGGTTGAAAATTGCTTCTTATTCATTAATTAATTAAGGAAGGCCGAACGGATAAAGCGTCCTACAATTGTGCCCGTTTCGTTGCCGTTTCTCAGTGCAATTTTTCCCGAATGCATTCATTGTTCAGATGTACGTAATGTATCAAGTTTTCGCAAGAAAAGTAACTTGCGATTTGCTCATTACCTATGTGTTATTTTTCCATTGTCCGCCCAAATGCGATCGAGGTTTTCTAGCGTCATTCTTAGTGGCGTTGGTGATATCCGATTGTAGGGATTGTCAGGAGGAAAAACATATTTTCGCTCTTTATCGCGGTAACACTATTGCAGTGAATTATGTCCGCCCTTGTCAACTTCCTTCCTTCGATCGACAAAGCGGGGAAACGCTTCCCGCGTGTATTGTGACGCCTTTTCAATTCCCAGATAATGCTGCGTCCATTTGAATTCTCAATAGGGTCTCATCTATGTGGGAATTGACTTTCAACCGAGATCCTTCGTCCACGGGAAATCATAATACATATTTCGCGAGCTGAAACGGGTTTTGTTGTGTAGTCGACACTTTTGTGCTGATTCAGCTTAAACAACCAGTCACCAACGCCAGTCGGTATATTTATAAAAAATCAGGTATAAGGCCGATTTAAAAGAAAACAGTTTACCTTTAAGTTTTTGGTTGTTATTTATAAAAATAAATATCCCTTGTGAAGAAAGAGTGCTGCTCGGATGTCACATAGGCTCCCACAGGGTAACTCCTTAGCCCGCTACTCTAGTTACTACTTATAGTACTCTATATATACTGCTGATGACACTGCCATTCTATCCTCTAACTCTGACCCCGTCCTAGCTCACCAAACCGCGTAGACCTTTTATTCCACCGAACAAGATACAGAAAATGGCAAATCAAACTGAACACCACATAGTAGCAAAACACAACTTTAACTCTCCATCGCTCTACATCCAATCTATTATATCCTCACTCTCCTTTCGAAAGCGTAATCCACTACGTAGGAGTGCATCTAGACAAACGACTCACCTAGAATACCATTGCACAACTTAAAGAATACATACCAATATGAACATTATGGCATAGAACTATGAGGTTCAAGCTTCCAATCTCCGCGAAATCCAGACGAATAGATATAAATCTATCAACTAGGCCCCTATCTATGTTTCCCACCGTACCATTCATAATGACGTAAATGTTTCCTTTGTAAATTAACTGTAAGATCCAGCTTCAAAAAAACCCACATTAAACTCCAAATCTAATCCAATCCCCACGTACAACAACTTTCCTCCTGATCTCATCCTAACTATCCTCCTCGACATCTAAAAAGACAGACGTCCTGAGACCTGCTCTCAGATAGGGCAAGCGATTAGGGGATGATTTTTCTCATTTAGGAGTGCTATCACTGTACAGGGTCAGATCAATCCAACTGTCGACGATGATCTTGATAGGCGAGAGCTTCTGTCGATACGGCCCATCGACGCTGCCCCTTTTCTTTTAATCATGTTTTTCGTTTGTTAGCGTCAGAGAGTCGGATCGATGGAAAGTAGCTGGATTGCATGTATATTTTCTGAGTTTAATTAATTAAATTTAAAAAAAGTGTTTATTAATCGTTAAGGATAATCTCTTCCCTATAAGAGTAATTAGAAAAAAACTTGTCTTAGAAAATTGTATCTAAAACAAAGTTTCCTTCAGCACTTATCTTTTGTAGCAAGTGATTTCACGGTCTTTCTCGTGTTTATCATTCCTTGTTGGCAAATAGATTTTGCATATCAAGTCCTTTTATTGCAGAAATGAGAAAAAGAGTTTTAAACTCAACCCGTTGCCAACAGAGAGATTCTGACTGACATTAGCAAATCTTTATAAATAACAATCATCGAGCATTGAGGGAAAAAAGGATGCATAATCAAGCATGTTCTTTTATCGCTCCTAAACGTCAACCAAGCAGAAATCTAATTTTTGTAATAAATATCCTTAGCTTAATATTTTACTAATATTAATTTACAATGCCATTCTGTTAAACGTATTTCGTATGCACGTATTTTTCCTGTATTTTGTACAACAGACTATACTACCGAACCAAAGTACTTAGGTGTTTAGTTCATAAGCATCAGGTATTTATTCTAGATGTACACCTAAAGACAAAAGTAAACGAACACTATTATTTATTTGTTTATTTGAAATAATGATTGGGTGTGAAGGTTAATAGTTGACTTCAAGCGTAAACACAACATTAAAACTATAGAGTATTACTAACCCTTTTACATTCTTTAAATTAAAAAAATAAAGAAAATCAGTTCAATTTCGTCCTTTCTGGAGCCAGCTCGAATTGAGTTGTTTTTTTCTATGATGAAACAAAAAAATTGAGTTAAAAACAGTTCTTAAAAGCTAGTTTTAAGTCGAGAAGATCCGGGCAGATGCTTTGTCAACTACAGACGTAACCCAAGTCCTGGTCCGCGATGGTCTAGGTTTAGGGCCACCGGAAGTTTCGATCTAGGAGACGGTAGTGGTAGGCTGAGATGTACGACGGCTAGGGACAATTGTTTTGTTGATTTTACCATATTAAGTATTTAACGGCTTCCTTGATAGGTAGTCAACTCCAAACGGTCTGTGATGTAAGGGTGAGCTGTAAAACAGCCATCAGCAGGCTTCGGGAGAATAGCCTAGTCTCTACACGTCATCAGATTATCTAAGGAGAGGCATCGAAGAGAAACGGGATTAAGAAGAAAAATAACTTTATTCTGGGACTGGTGTCCCCTAAGAATAATTTACATGAAATAAATAAAGGAAGTTCCTTCTATGAAGTTAAAAGTAAAAAAAAAATAGAAATCTTGACACAATGTATACCAATAAGGCAGGACAGAAGAAAAAATTACGAGAATATTAGACAAAAATAACAAATGTTAATGTGAGGTCTCTGCTTGGAGGGAGAGGAGGTGATTATACAGGTGGGATTTAAAGGAGGAAAAGGAGGTAGCGTGACGAATAGAAAGGGGAAGGGATTTCCAGAGTTTAGGGGCTCGGATCAGAAAGGATCTTTCGAAGGTATGGGTTGTATGTTGCGGAAGGATAAGGTCGATTGGGGATGAGCGGGTCTTACGAGTTCTCATGTGAGGAGTTGAATTGGAGGGATTGGATGATGTAAGGAGGACGACGAGTGTGGATGGACTGGAAAAGAAAGCAACCTAGGAAATACTGTGCACGGAAGAAGGGGAAGAGCCAGGAAAGTTGGGAATCCAACCCCGACACCCGGGATCCCCGTGGGGTGCCGTATACAAACCTTACGCAACAATTCATAATACGCTTCAATCGCGCGTTCTCCCCCTCCGAGAGACCACCGTATGCCAAACAGCAGAAAAACAGAAAAAAAGGATTATTCGCAAATGTGCATCTCGCTTGAACTCTCTTAACAGACGAGTGCTGGTTTGGTTTATGGCAATGACAGGACAGTGTGTGGAGAACATGCCTCATGTGCCATGAGTCGCGGGCTTTTCAAAGACAGTCAGTATGGGATGGCATCAACGCCAGTGCTGTTACCGAACTGATTAACATACAGGATGGATCTTTGACTACATTCCGGTACATTGAGGAAGCTCTTCTGGAAGTTGTGGTTCCATTCGCTCCAATTTACTGAGCGCAACTTCTTGTTAATTTAGAATAATGCTCGAGTTGTCTTCCATTATCAGGAGCATGACGGGATTACCACAATGAATTGAGCAGCACGTTCTGCTGACATGAATCCTTATATAGTTTGAAAAAACGACAAAATACAAATGGCCAGTTTTTGCCTTTGAGTGAATTTCTATATGTGAATATGGTAGTTGTTGCTTGCTTAATAATACCTCATTTTACTAATTGATTATAAAACATTTCCTCTGTGAAAATTAAGAATTGACCAATAATTGTACAATAACCAAATAATTATGAAAATTATGTAGCTTAGAAACACTAATATGTGTGGATGAGGTTGAAAGAAGAGTGCGTACATAAGAACTAGCCGCTCATGCAATGCGACTTTACATAAAATGCAATCAATTTCAATTCGATACCATGTGACCAGCACAAGGTACTAACATTATTAACAAGAAATAATTAGTCAACATAAAATTCTACCATTTTTTTCGTATTTGGTAATGAAAATGGTACTAGTTATGAAGTGTACGAACTTGTCAGAGTGAATATCATTAAATAAAAAGTCCAGCATAAAATCAAGTCCACAGTACGCCGACTATAATTTGTGATCGTTTACAAACCAACAAATTGTGGATGGTTTGTAAGGAGTGCTGCTTCTATCCATTCGTTGCGTTTGCCACTCGTTTAACATCACAGCATCACATCTTTTTTATCAATCATCTCATTACATCATGCCTCGAGTATTAGGAACGGGTCTACGCATTCGCCGCTTCTGAGTTTTCGCTTCATCCATGGTACTATTTTTCCGACCGGTTAATACTAACGGCCCGTCACTTATTTTATCCTTCTCGCGTTATTTTTACGACTCGTCGTAGTTCATTTCAACATATTAAAATGTTGTAAAAAAATGTTTAAAAAGTATCTTCTATTACAATTAATTAAGGTTTTTTAGTTGAGATAAAAAAGTCCATGGCACGAGCGGGATTCGAACCCACGATCTTCGGCTAGATACGCCGCTCCTCTACCACTTGAGCTACGTGACCTCGATCCACTCGGACACTAACTTCCCATCTCAACCCCACCTTTTGAATTTTCCCTCCTTTTTGCCATTTTTCTTCTTTTTTATCTCTAAAAACCTTAATTAATTGTAATATATTAATTGGTCAAGAGGACCACGAAATTAGTGAATTTCTCTTCTATCTTGTATGACTATCGGTGGCTAAAGGACTATTTTCTTTAGACCAAAATAATGGGATAGTTATCTTCCAACACAATACACACACAATTCATGCTTCTAAAAATGTTAACTTAATCGATACTTGCCTGGGTCTCACTGAGGGTCCACACGTACAAATCATTGTAATGGCAATATGTCCATTACCTCGATGACCTCCTTGCATTCACGCCAATAAATACGTTTATACAAGGTAACCTTTTGACATTGCCCGCTGCCCCACCAGCCTTTCATACTCCACGCCATTAAACTAACCTGACTTGTTCGACGAGCCTGTGGTGTACTTGATATTTCTCGATACTCCCACCATACAAATCACTCACGCTGATAAATACATTCAATCCTACCTTATACCACACTAAAAATTAGTTAGACTAAATCGTTGGGCCTTTAATCGTTCGGTTACGACACAATCCACGCATATTTCAAAATTTACGCAAATAAATACGTTCATACAAGTAAAATGAGAGAAGAAAAAAGAATTGCAATAAGATTATCTTTTTAGTCAAGTTAGGCCTCAGTATCCTGTGCTTGTTCATCATCTTTATTTGCTTTTACTCCCAAGAACTGCCAAATATGTCATGTCCTTGTAGTCTCGTCTGGTTTTTTCTTTCTTTTGAAGTTCTTTCTATTTATCTTGTTTAATAACTCTATTGAAGTATTATGGGCTTTTTGGGACCTACAGTCCATGCCTTGTTTATATAATTTTCAATGAACAAAAGAACGGTCTCCCGATCCCAACCCATGTTTAAAAACCGACTTGTATACCACGAGACTTTCTACTATTAGTTGAGGAATATTTTTCACGCTTGAATCAATCCGTTTCAATGAATTTGTATATTTTCCTCTTGATTCATTGTTTTAGGACAGAAAAGACGAGAATACAACTTTAAATGAATTAAGCTTTCGGATGACCTTCGAATCCCTTTCAAAACAACTTCCATCAAACCACTTTCGATTCCGTGAGAATCCTTTTGCGCGTTTTTAATATATTCACATCTCCAATTATCATCCAAGAAAAAAAGATTGCACATATCTTGATGGTTTTATTGAGGAATGAGTCTTATTTACAATTGTAGATAAAGTTTTAAAGTTGATGTTACATAATTCAACAGTGGTTGTACAGATCTGGGTGAAAATAGTATATCATCCATGTTTCTAGAAGTCAGTTTTTATCAATAAAAAAAATTCAGGATTATTGTTCTTCAAATAAAAACAAAATTACACAATTTACAACACATTAAACCGAATCATGCACTCTTTTGTATAAAGAAAAACGTACTTACAGAAAAAATTCGAAAATCTGTAATACTGGTTTTGAATCGAATTTTAGTCAATTTTTATGTAGTTTGCCAGAGTCGAACCACAAACAAAAAATGTTGAAGTAGTGCAATAAAATGGGGCAATTTGAAACTAAATCTACGAATATTTGACGCTTTCACCCCAGGATTCCCGTTTCGCTCTCATAGAATTTCCTCCTCGTTAGGTCTCGTCCCAGGCCCATTTGCACAGGTCGATCTGGGCCAAACGACTTGTACAACATAAGTGAAAGTAAACTACAAAGGTTGAAAATTCAAGTTCCGGACAAGCTAAAATTAATCCGTTAACTCAAAGAGTCAATGATAAGTTAAAAATAATACTTAATACTGCAACTACTTGAAAATTCTGCGGATTTTTTGCTGAAAATGCACGATCTTCCATGTGAACTAGAAAAGAAGCAATAAAAAAATCTAGAACGTAGATGTAGGCCAGATAATAACATTAGCGTTCTTGAGAATGCTAGGAGCCAAGCGAAAAAATTAAGTGAGTAAAGTCCTGCTTAAACAATTCTCCTCATCCTTCATTCCTCTAATCTTACCACTGACTACCAGTTTGGGTTCGGACGTTCTCATTGTTGCCACCGCGTTGTAGACATCATCGCTACCGCTCTTGAGCAAAAGGAGTGCATGCTCCGGTGTTTCCCTAGATGTGAAACAAGCCTTCGATCGGGTATGACACTGGAAGATACCTACCTGATACCTCTAACCGACAGATACTTTAAGTCATCAGTGGCCCCTCTCTAACAGCCGAGATGCAGGGGTACCACAAGGAAGTATCTAAGACCCATTCTCGACACAAACACCGCAGACATTCCTACTCTTCCTGAAACGATCATACCCTATGCGGATGACACCGCCATCCTTTGCTCTCGTAAATCTTGTCATCTCAACCAGAAACCCACAAACCCATGACATATCCCTTGAGCAGTGGTTCAACGGTGTAAGATGATAAATATACAAAAATGTAAACATGTCACTTCAACCCTTTGGAGAATGATCACTACTCCCATCTAATCATCCCGCTTACACTAATGTAATCTCTACCTTGAGCTATACATTGACGAATGACTTACATGGAACCGACACACACTAAACAAACGTTTTAGACTTTTTAAATGCTTGCTAGACAAACGATCCGAACCGACTCTACAAAACAAACGACTCCCTTTATAATACTATTTTGAGACCCATATGGCCATTGTATCCATGGTATCGAACTTTGCAGTTCAGCATAATGTTCCAACCTTCAACCCCATTTCCTACAATCCAAAATCCTCCAAACCATCGTCAACGGTACTTTCTATGTATCCAATCTTACCATTCACAACGACCTTAATATCCAATATGTCCTTGAAGTGGCGAAATACCGTTACGAGAAGTTTAACAAAAAATTACTAGTATTACTCGGCACTGCCCAGGGCACATAATAAAGAATTCTATTTTACACATTATAAATTGTAAATACTCTTATATTTACATCATATTTGAACTCATGTCATATTAATCTCCTAACTAACAACCTAACCAACAGACTTTGTACATATTGATGGCGTAAAAGTCACCTACGCAGTATAAAAGCCAGGGGTCTCCCAGAGGTCTGTTCTTGGAACAACCTTGTTTAATATATTTATAAATGACGTTTACAAGCTAAAACTACAGCTGAAAAGGCTCTCTTTGTTGATAGTACTGCGTTTATAAGACCCTCCTATGGGGTTGATTCTATCTGCAGGGAATTGTCAGTCACTCTAGATAGGTGTTTTAAATATTTTGAAAAATAGAGAATTAGACATAATGGTAGCAAGACTGATGCAATACTGTATACTCGACGCCTACCATACATCATAAATCATGTCAAAATAAATAACTCGCCAGTCCAGGCTTAATTTTAGTTACAACTGAAAAAAGTTTAAAAGCACGGAGCATCTTAATCTTAACCAGGTCTTTATAAGCGTTAGTGTATGGACAGTTAAAAAGCTTAGTTACGAGTTATATATACGTCCAACGACAATCAATGACCTAGTACTTCTTAGAAGAAGAATCGAGTCGATTGCATAAAACTAGGGAACTAGGAAGGTACAATAAACCGGAAGGCTGCAGTGCCTGGGTAGCGGAAACCCCCATTTCCTAGTACCATCATGCGACCATTGATAACTTAGGTGCTCTCATTTGGGGAAATATGTAAAAATCCAATTTTGTTTTCAGTATGAGAAGCATCGACCAGTTTTTCACTTACGAACACTCTGGATCATGGTATGGTCTTAACATTAATCTTAGCTTTCTTCTTCAAGACCATACCTTGATCCATAGCGGTCGTAAATACAATTTTGCTAAACTCCAGATAATAAAAATGCTGCTTTAAGAATTATTGGAGGGCTTCTTCGTTGGGCACGGATAGACTATGCATGTAACCCCAAAACATACTTAGCTTAAAAGCCCACATCTATAGAGAAATTAGATATTTTTATAATTTATGCATAAGTAGGCTAATTGAACATGTAAACAAAATTTTTAATTTATAATAGGGATTTGAACTGTAGTTGTAAATACTGTAAACACAAGAAAATGTGTTAAAAGGAATGTGTGTCTGCCAATGTAACTAATTAACTGCCATTGTAACTGATCTAATCGATTGCTCTGATAAATAATATTTAATTATGGTCACGGTCGCGATAGCGCAGGTGGTAGAGCAGCGGCGTATCTAGCCGAAGGTCGTGGGTTCGAATCCCTCTCGTGCCATTAAATTTTTTTCATCTCAACTAAAAACCTTAATTAATTGCTTAGTCATATGGATTTTTATTAGCGAGATGACTATTTTCACCATGTTAAATGTAGTATGCTGGCCATGTGCTTCATAACCTTAAACCCAAGACGCTTTTACAATAACTTTTCCATGTTAATAGTTTTCTGCACTCTTGGGAAAGCCCTGATGATGGCACTATAAGTTGCCGAAAGCTTGGTAACCGAACAAGTAGTCTTCTTCTTCTTCACCTGTCTAATGACCTCCATGAAGATTAAAACTCCATAAAGATACATAATGTTAAAGATAAATAATGTGTAAATAGACGCTGCCTTTTTCGCTAGTTGATTTGTTGTGTATAGCATATATTTGAATATTATTATTGTCTTATTTACTTATTTTCCTATTACCTAGACTCATGTACCTATCTAATGTGTTTAATATCTTTATTGCTTTGTGTAATGCGGCGGGTTTTTTTATTTCTTCTCCTAAACTATTTTCTGCTTAATGCATATATCAAGTTAAACGCTTCTTATATTCAATGGAAGTGAAAGAGCAATAATGCCCTGGAGTCAACTGAATACAACTATATAAATAAATATGTAAATCCAAAATTATATGCAATAAATTTCATACATACAAACATACATCCACTTTAAGGTAATTGTAACGCTCTTGGATATATAACGTATTTTTGTGATTCCATTAGTCGTATGCAAACAAATCCCTTGGTTTTCCCTATTCGGAATGTCCATGAGAAAAGCTTGGATTCTCCAAATTCAATCCACACAATTTGAATGGTTGACGTTGTGATTTGTTTATCATTATTGCAAAACCAGTTTAATAGGAAATTTCAATCGGCTGAATTGGAACGGCATATCTGCCGGTATCGCCAGTATACATCGTAGCACGACATAAAACTAAATTTGCCAGTGGAATTTGTTGCTTCGATGACATCCTTTAATAATCGGTCAATGCTTCTAAGACGAATGATAGAAACACCAACCTTCAGATTAATCATCTGTGGTGGCAATTCAGATAAATGAAGTCAATTTGAGTATTCAGTTGGATAATTTACAGCTTCATCTTGATCTATAACTTCCATTGATTTGTAAGTAGCTGTTTCTCCTGGTAACATGTGCTCAATATTGAAATTTACATCCACCTTTTATTGCAGCTAATTGCTCGTTCACTTAATGTATGATAGGTTCTGTAATTATGTTGATATCTGTAAATACACATTGAACCAAATTTTCTTGTGAGTGATACTGAAAAAAAGTTTTATAATTTAATCCGGCCTGTTGTTTCTTTATTTGTAACTTTCTCGATTCCAATATAGAACAACTGTATGAAAAATATTCTGGAGAAGGATCGTTTTGTAATCTAACATGTTTTTTGTTAATGAAAATTTCTTAACATGTCTCCACAAATGTTTTAAACACGCATTTAGTTCCATCAGCTGGTGTTAACATGGAATAACAGGTAATGCCTGCCGAAAATCACCTGCTAATAAGCACCGCACCACCTATTGGCAGTTCGTTTCCACATAAATCTTGCAATGTTCGATCCAATACTCTCAAAGTTTTTTTTTATGCTCCATTGTTTCATCCCAAATAATTGCCTTGCGTTGTTGGTGTACTACTCATACCTGATGTTTTTGAAATGTTGCAAGTTGGTGTTTCACTGTTTTTCATTTTAAATTGCCATTTAAGTGCTGAATATGCTGTTCGACATCCAAAAGAATCGACGCAATTCCAGATGATGCGTCACGCGATTGCCGTCCGATATTATTTTGTACACGCATGGTTGCCAATACCATTGAAATAAGACAGTTTTTTCTATTCCACCTGGCTCATGCAAGAAATACATTCCAGCATCGCTAGTCGATTAGGTGATGTCACTCCCAGTTATGACAATGCTTTATTAACAATTACCAAACACTTGTCTTCAATTAAAACCAATATTTCGAAATATTGTGAATTGGATGTCGCGGTCTAAACATCTCAAAAGTAGATGCAGAATGTCTTCCTTCCCATTTGGATTGGACAAGTTGGCTTGATTGGAAATAAATCGTATGGTTTGAATTGTCGCATAAGCTAGTGAACTATCTCGTTGTGCTTGGTTTTCGAGTAAATTCAATTTTGGACATGCTTCTGGGTTGCACACAACGACCATCTTAAATTTGGGAATGTTGTTGAAACATGAAAAATATTTGATTTTCCCCAAAAAGTTTTTTACAGTAATTGGTTCAGAAAACGAATATCAACTTGTTTTTTCATTCTTTCTTTAATAATAATAATAATAATAATAACATTCTAATGTTACACGAGGTTGATAACCACCACCACTCTCTCTTCCCACTCACTCACACTTAACTCTCCTCTCATCATTCGCTCGCTCACGCTCCCTTTCACTAAAAATCTCATTCCTACTCACTCACTTTTTCTTCCATTCACTTAGTCGAAAGTCAAAAGGATTACACAAGACACTAAAGTTGAATAACAGATTGATACCAAACTCTAAAGTGAAGATAAAAACATCAACGTCTAACTTTTTCCAAAATTCGTAATTGTCTGATTTTTGTGTAATTTAAATATTTGGAAAAAGGAACTCAATGAACTAAGAAAGAGTTAGTTGTGTCATATATGCCAAGAAATTATTGTAAGATGCAAAATATATTCATGTTGATAATAATTGCTAAACCCAAAATAATAATAAAACTTTTTTTTTAATCATCGAAGGAATGAAATCATTAAACACGTTAAAACAAACGCCAAAAAAAGGTTCGTAAATAAATACAACAAATAAATATTTATGTCGTAGACTTACAAACAGACATAAAGAGGTTGCGAATGGATGACTAAGTATTTTGACCAGCTTCAAGAATTCCGTTTGTGGATCAAACAATAAAGAATCTAATGATTTGCCCATAGTTTATTCTTCAGTAGTGTTATAACGTTTCTCAACAACACAGGCCAAACTATATTTTTTGTTTTATTTTCTATTAATGATTTATTTCGCCTCCACCTCACTTTTATCAGAGTTATCGCAGAGACCTTTTTTGTTTTCTTTTACAATTCAAATTTCTTGTTTGGGTTGATCCTTCGTCAGCCTGCCGGAGGTTTACACGTTGCAAATCGACCTCGACAAAACTTTCGCAATTCGTCGGCAATATATAATTTTCCCTGCATCCTTTCACTATTTCGCTGCTAACAATTTCGATACGTTGGCCTTGCAAAGGAGATTTATTTTCGAGGGTTTTTTTCGGGGGAAAATTATTCAAAAGAGCATCGGATTTGCCTGTAATTTCTAAGCTCTCTGCAAGGTGATGAACTTGTCTTTTCCGATCATGTTGGTCTGGCATTTCTCGCTGTTTTGATCTGTCAGACGCGATTCGGCGACCAAAATGATCGTGACCGACCAAATTAAATGTCTGTTTAGAGCTTGATTTTCTCGTGTCGTCCCGGTCCGCATAGTTTCGCTGGTCTAGAAGCGATTCTGCAATTCGCTTCAGGGATCACATGCATTTTGCTGATCTCTTAATTCAATTTCTTGTGTGTGGTTTTTGGATATATTTATATTTTCGGAAGCAAAAAATGAACTTGCATTCATTGAACAGCATAAAGATGAAAACGCTAAAACAAATTCTAATTGAGAAAGATTTTGATTTTGTTTTAAAAAATCAGTTAAATTGTTTAGAATGTATTAACTCTTCAAATTTTGATAAACGATTTAAAATTGAAAAGGTTCGTCGAATGTCAACCAGTAAAATCCCATAAATCTGATGGATGAAGGTTCTATAAATACAATGAAACTTTGCCCTTCAGAATAATTAATACTTGTAAAACAAAGATAGAAAGGCCAGATTGTGTCAGTTTGTTACCCGCAGTCGGTTTGCAGACCGGAACAAAAAACGGAACGTGCGTGCGTGCGTGTGCGTGCGTGCGTGTGTGTGTGTGTGTGTGTGTGCGCGTGTGCGCGTGCGTGCGTGCGTGCGTGCGTGCGTGCGTGCGTGCGTGCGTGTGTGTGTNGTGTGTGTGTGTGTGTGTGTGTGTGTGTGTGTGTGTGTGTGTGTGTGTGTGTGTGTGTGTGTGTGTGTGTGTGTGTGAAAGAGAGAATGGTTTAGTAATAACTAATAACTAAATTTTTAGTGTCACAGTGGAGTGTGAAAAATAGCGCCTGAAAGACCGTGAGAGAAGGGGTGATGTAGTGAATGAGTAGAGTGAGAGTGAAATAGAAAGAGAAAGGGTGAGTCTGTGTTCTAGTGAGTTAGTGTGAGAGAGAGGGTGTGAGTAGTTAAGATTTATAATGGCTAATAGAAGATTGTGTACCTCTTGTAATTTGTAGTGCTTGATTTACAAAAATGGAGTGGTTGAAAATTATGTATATGTGTGCATTCCGGATAATATATCTGCCAATGGTTTGTAAATAATATTTTGGGTCATTTATATTGGTAGAACATTTTAATTTTTTTTAAATTTTATTCCTAATGCTTTTACTATTTGTGTTGATCTAGTGAATTTTTGTTGATCTAGTGATTTTTTCAGTGACAATTTCGTCCTCAGTCTAATTAAATATGTAATTTTTTCGTTATTTAACATTGTCTTTATATTCTTATTTTATCAGTTATACCATTTTTAATTATTGAGATAAGTATTGTTAATGTTTATAGTTTTTGTTTTTTAGTCTTTTTCTGCGTCACTGGAGTTGAAAAAAAATGGTCGAGTCTGGATTTTTGAGATAAAAGCGGACCTGATATACGCGACAAAAACATGCAGAGCTTTACAAATGCGATAAAAATTTGAAAATGTTGATATTAGATAGTCGATTCAAATGGTTAGGGAAACTGACCGTTCCCTATTTTTTTTATTTTATTTATTTATTTTTTTTTTTAAATTAACGAGCCGCATAATTAATCGGCACCGCGGTTGGGTCCAACTGTTTTCATTGGTAACGTAATCATCTTTTAAAATTCGTATCGGATTTATTTTCGTTACTCGAGCCTTCAAACGGCCTTCACCTTTTCCATCGCATTCCTCGGTAGACTTCAGATTCCCCATTAACTATTTCTTCTGGGGGAAAGCTCAGATTTACCTCATTTCAGTTGTTTCATATTTCCTCGTGAACGACAGGAGCTTTTATATGAAATAAAGAAAATTTTTCAATATGTTTATATCAGTTCTGGTATTATTTTTTCTATTCATATTTTTTCGTGCGTAAAAATACGTTCCTAAATGTTCATACATTTAATTTGATAAAGTTATCGCTTTATAGTACGTATGGAATGGGAAAGATTAGAAAGTAGAAACACTTCCGGCAAGGTCTGCCGCCCATCTGTCGTTGAATTTCCGAGAAATTGTATATACTTTTTGTTATCTTTATTTATGACCTTCCGACAATAAAACTGTATTTAAGAAATTTCTTTGTTTTATTTAACCTGACAGATAGATTCTCCATGACAAAAATGATTTACAATTTGGTACAATTAAAGGGAAACATTAGGACAAATTATGGGTATGCATAAGCGATATGCAAATGCCTCGAAGATTCGAAGAAATTCGTCGATATCTTGTCCACTTCAACTCACTTACCCTCTCACTCACTCTTCCCATTCACTCACACACTTTCTCTCTCACTCACCCCCTCTTCCTACCGCTCACTTTACTTCCCACTCACATATAAGGAAAGATCCTGCTCACTCACTCTCGCTTTCTAACTACCTCATTCTTTTTTCCACCTACTCACTGATACTCTTAGCTCTCTCTTCTTCTGCCATTTATTAATTCATTTATGATTCTCTCTCTCTCCCTAAAATAAAACGATGTGTATTCATTCATTCTTTTACTCTCATTAATTCACTCACTTAAACCCTCTCACATTCATTCACCCTCTCTTTCCTACCGCTTACTTTACTTCCCACTCACATATTCTTTCCTCCTCACTCACCTTCTCTCTCCTACCGCTTACTTTACCACCCACTCACATATTCTTTCCAGATAACTTAGACTCGCTTTCCAACTAACTCATTATTTTTTCCACTTATCACCTTCCTACTCAATGATTCACTTAGCTCTCTCTTTCTCTCCCATTAATTCATTTATGACTAGCTCACTCTCGCTCTAATTCACTTTCTCTTCCACTCTCTTATTCTTTTCCTATTTCTTACTGTTCTCTTTTGTATCACTCACTTTTTCTTGTTAATTGTAAGTGACCGTTGACGAGATTTTTTAGAAAAAGATGACGCTCATTTACTCTCCCTCCCCTCTCACTCTTTCGATCATTCACTCACATGATCATCGAAAAAGGCCTCTATATGTGTGTTTGTATTGGTTTGTTTACCGTTGTCAAATGTGTTTACATTCAGTCGTAATCTTGAGCGGTTTATTATATACTATTTGCTATCAATAATAAAAACACTACGTCTACTAGTCATCATCTATGACCCTATTTTTAGTAACTAGAAAATTATTTTTTTTTTTTAAACACTTGTTTTTGACATCTAATAAAACACGTTTCTTCTTCTTACTATTCAAAATTAGAAAGTTTCTTTTCTTCTAATTCGAATTCAATTAGTTTTAGAACATGGTCATTCATTGTAAGTCATTATTGAATACCTCCTTCCATTTTGTGAACCACTCAACACCATCAAACCAACCAAAATAATTGTCAATACTCTCTCCGACTCTCCGAAATTTTTTTTTCGCTTTTCACTAGAAAAATTTCTTGACTGAAATAGTCTTTCACATCATCCGACCTCATCGTTTTCTTTTTTCAATAATTTTTCATTGACCACAAATGCGATGCGATTAGAGATGTAACACGTACGAGAGGCCACAATAAGACAATTTTTGTCCCGTCACTGAAATCAAACCAAACATCCTTGTTAAGTAAACCATGATGGAAAACGGGCCAGATTATGACTTATGCAAGCAGGCTTGTCCTTGGTCTAAACTGCCAAGTTCATAATCATACCATGATCCAAAGTTAATGAAGGCCCATTTGTGCCAGTATTTGCCGAAATGTAGCTCCGCATTTCATTCATGTTCGCTAATATTGATTTATATATTGAATCTATGTCCTATATCGAGCCTGGATTGATGGCCAAATGTTTTTGAAAAAAAAAACAAAAATCGCCCTGGTTCTGCGATGTTTAACAACAAATTTTTCTTAAAAGTTTAAAAATCTCGTCACTTACACTCACTCACTAGAGGATTAAACATAGAAAATAGATTGTATTCGATTTGTTGATTTAATAAAAATAGACGTTATTTACAGGTTGCTATGGTGTTCAGTTCGATTTAAAGTCTGGTATAAAATGGACAGGTCCTCTGAGATTTTGGTACTATGCTTTTTTAATAGGATTATAATTATATTCTGAAAGGACTTTTCCTATTATTAACTATAATTTTTAAATAAATTAAATTAATTTAATAAGCTAAATTTAAAAATTTACAATCCCTCCTCCCGTAATTTACGTTATTTTACACGTTTTTACATATAACTAATATTGTTTTATTTAATTCCTTTTAGGATGATTCCATCTCGAAGTTGCTTAACAAGCGCCCGGAGAACAAAGACGATGATATCCCTTGCAAAATGGTCAAACCTTCACCAGGTAATTTAAAATATGTTTGTCAACAAATTTGAAAATCTTGCCAAGAATTTTATTTGTGTATGTTTACATGTGTTTCATTTCATTCATAGTTTGGTTTTACAAACTATGCCATGCCTTCTAGTTTGGTGAAAATATAAATTTTTTAGTCTGTTTAAACTTATAAAAGCGTTGAGTGCCATTACAAGCAATTCGTTGACAATTAAGCGCATTATGCTAATTTTATTAACCATATGAGAGCCACTTAAATTAGGTTAAACACCTAGGAATAATCTTTGATAAGAAGTTAACCTGGAATCCTCACCTTCAGTATATCATAGCAAAAAGTAAAATATCACTAATGACCACATGAAGAACCCTAGGCAAATCTTGGGGATTAAAATGGAAAATGGCCCATTGGCTATACCTGGTAGTAATAAGATCCAAAATAACCTATGGATCTTTAATCTGGTGGACTAAAGCTCAACAAAAAATAGCTGCTTAATCACCAGGCAGCATTCAAAGATTAGCAAACATATGTATCATAAGGGCAATGAGAGCGGACACCCTTGCAAGGAAAGGGGCTGCCACACCGCTGATAGGACCCGAACCCTTCTGTGGCATAGGAATCCACACTATTAACGAATATCTCAGACAGAAGGACAAAAAGAAAATAAAGGAACAATGGAATTCACTCATTGGACATAGACAATCCAAGAATCTTCTAACCGATTTTGGTAAGAAAGAAATCACAGAATGTGTCAAAGGAAGCAGGAACAGACTGCCTAACAGGACACTGTAGATTAAATGGACACCTAAAGAAAATTGGAAGAATCCAAGATGGCACATGCAGATTCTGCAAAGAGGCAGAAGAGACACCAACACATTTACTAACAAACTGCGGAGCTACATTAGCCCGCAGGAGGAAGTGTTTTGGGATGTACAATGTGACCATAAAAGAGCTTCAACCACTGAAACCGGGCCTACTAATCAAGTTTCTTGATGAAATAGGACTCACCGATGTGCTTTAGGCAGAGAACGGGGGATACAATAGCTCTCAAAGGGCGCAGTACCATACCCTGAAATATTACATCTACATCTACAAGGGCAATGAGAACAACCCCTGCAAGTGTACTAGAAACTCTTCTAAACCTACCTCCACTGGAAACATTCGTACAAGGAGAAGGTAGGAAAGCTAATTTAGGCTCCAAAAACGATCAAAATGGATAGAAACTAAACAATTTGGACACACAACAACATCCTATAAAGTCTCAACAGATATTAAGGAGAGGAAGAACTCTAAAGGAGAGCATCAGATACATTGATATGATATGGTATATAGACGGCTTCAAAACAAACGAAGGAACTAGATTGGGTGTTTTCTGTACAAACCAAAAGATATGAGCAATCAAAGTAATTAGAGAATGGGTGTTTTCTTACAAACCAAAAGATATGAGCAATCAAACTCATTAGAGAAGTCCACTTCGGTCTTTCAAGCAGAAATACATGCCGTCAATGCTTGTGCCCAGGAAAATGTTAAAAGAGGTTACATTGGCAAAAAAATCCTCATACGATCTGATACCCAAGCAGCTATTAAAGTATATCATGTAAAACAATCACAGCAAAATTAGTCAGTGAATGCATCCAAAATCTCCAAAACCTGGGTAACACAACAACCTTATCTTGGGTCCAGAAAAAAACCTAGGGATTAAATTCATCTATATTTATTTAGTGGTCATAATTGACCGTATTAATTATTCCAATTAATTATTCTTTTCATCTAAGGTGTTTAGTTGAGGTGAAAAATTAATGTCACGAGTGGGATTCGAACCCAGGTTGTAGGTTGAGCCGAAGTTCGTGGGTTCGAATCCCGCTCGTGACACTAATTTTTCATCTCAACCAAAAACCTTAGATGAAAAGAAATAAAGAATAACTAGGGAATAAAATTCTAGCAACAATAGTCAATGACCTAGTACTTCTGAGAAGAAAGTCGATTGCATTGAACTAGGGAACTAGGAGGGTACTGTAAGCCAGAAGGCTGCAGTACCTGGAATTCTGGGAAGCTGAAACCTCGCTTCCTAGTATCCACATTACCATACCATTCATTTCATTCGTAGTTCGATTTTACAAACTATGGCATGCCTTCTAGTTTGGTGAAAATAGTAATTTTTTAGTCTGTTTAAACTTATAAAAGCGTCGAGTGCTATTACAAGCAATCAATTGACAATTAAGCTCATTAGGCTAGTTTTATTAACTATGAGAGCCACTTAGAAACAGTGAAGTATGAAAATTAACTTGCGTATTTACAGACAACTAAGCAGATTACCAAAATAAATATGTATATTTTGTAAACTTTAATTAATCAAGAACTTGAGATTTTCATTCAGATTATTTAATTTTAAGTTTAATTGTTAGCTTTCACTTCTTTAATGCAAATGTAAGAATAATTATTATTTTAAACATTGATTAAATTTTTTAGCTTTCTTGGCAAAATTGGCAAAGTTGAGTTAAGGGACTGAACAAAACCCAATTTTTTTGCCTGGGGATGTGTACAGTGTCAAGCACTTGAACCAATAGTTTCAGTAATGATGAGTGCAGAGATGATGATGATTCTTGTATGTGTGTACTATGAAGTCAAGTTTCTTAGTTCAGCGCAATCGACTTACTCCTTCTCCTAAAAAGTACAGGTCATTAACTGTCATTGCTGCAATTCCATTCCCTGGGTTTTCTTTTTATCCCAGGTTATGTCTTCATTAAGAGGTTGCTTCACATTTGAAGATTATATGGGTGATTGTTTTCCTCATCATTGCACAACTTACAAACCGGGTCATCATTGAATATACCCATGTTATAGAGATGTCTCAGATGCAAAGGACCAGTTAATAGTTTTATCACTCCTCTGAGTGTAGCCTTTAACTGCAGCAGTGAGTTTGCCCCTTGTTAACCCAAAAATAGGTTCAGGGCCTATTCTTGCAGATACTCACTCCTCTGGCCAGTACTTTTGGCTTTTCATTACCCAAAATTCCTTTGTGTCCTGGCACTCAAGATATCATCACGTTATTGTGCTTCTCCGGGTTTTGGGAATTTTGAATGCATTCACTTACTAAATTCAATGTGATTTTTTACATGCTAATGCTGCTTGGCTCTCCAATCTTAAGGGGATTTTTTGCCAGTGTAGCCTCTTTTAAAATTTTCTATAATTTGAAAATTTTAAAGGCTTGCACAAAAAATGCCTGATCCGGTACCTTCATTTATTTAGAGCCAGATGTATACCACATCATTATTGTATGTGATTTCGTCTGCATTCTTCTTCTCTATAGTCCGTTGAGACTTTATGTGATGCTGGAGAGTGTTTCCGGGTTAATATAGTCAGTCCCCCTTTGTTAAAAATGGGTGTCTGATTTTATTAATTATTGTTGTGTGCCCGAACTGTTTAGTTTACATCCAGTTTTAGTAGGTTGTTATCTTTGAGGAGGTTGTTGTCATTGCCCCTGCATACATAGGTTTGCCAGTCTTTGTATGCTGCCTAATGTTTTGGTAGCTTGTTTTTGCTGAGCTTCGGCCCAACTGATTAGTGAGTCATAGGATAATTCAGGTTTTATTACTGCCATATAATGGGATATATTTGGTTATAATCCCCAAGATAAATATTTCCAATGAATGTAGGATGAGAGCAGTGATGATTTTTTTTCTGTCTTTTTTACTACAATTACAATAATTTATATGTTTTGCAGGTTTCTGTGTCAAAACACATACTTTGGAAGGGGATAAAGTTTTTATGAATATTTGCTATACTGATGACATTCCTGAACCTGAAGATTTGACAGATGCTGAGCTGATAACTATATTAGAATCTGAGGAACCGGCGACCTTTAAAGTTCCAATGAGCCTTGGATCTTTGCACACCGAAGTTGACAAGAGTAAGTTGTAGTATTACATTACTTTGTATTTTATTGATTTATTTTTTAATTCCAGGTGGAAATCTGTGTTCTGCATATGATATCGCTATAAATTCTCGATTCTTCAATAAAATTGTGACTAACCAGCTCTTCCAAACTTTCTTCCTTACGGTCGTCATGGAAGGACTAATGGACAAATATTCATTAGAGTTGACATTAAGAGAACCTAAACGTATTTTTTTATTATTTATTTGTAATATAATGAAATGTTAATATATTTTCTGTTCTAGCATATCACATAATTAAGAACAGGAAATGCCTCGGGACGTTGCAAATGCATAGAATACAACAGAGGCCTGTTAGAAAGAATGTACCTTTAATTCAGGAGCTGCCTTATGTCTCTCCTTATACAAAAGTTGAAACAAAACCGAATCTTAATGAAAACAAAGAACAGCCAAAAAGTATGGACTGCAATCCTACAGTGACTAGAAAGTACGGTGTCAAAAAAACGGATTCCAAACTTCTGTTAAACGATGAGTTAGATGAGTCCCTAGACATCAGATTGACACCTCAGCCAAAGGCTAAGCCTTTAATTGAAGAACTTCCTGAACTTAGCAAACAGAAAAGCATAAAAAAGAAACCCCTAATTGAAGAAATTTCAGATGACGAATATAATAAAATTAAACAACAAAGCAAGAAACAATGTGAAGTTATAGAAACGGATGTAAAAAATTCTTCAAAAGAAGTTAAATCAGATAATTTCCCTGTTAATGAAATTTCTCATCTTGACATAAATGAATGCGATGAATTAAAAGATAATAAATTTGACACATCAAAAGAAAATTTGTTAGCTGTAGATGATAACAACAAAGTACGATTATTCGGAGTCCCAAATAATGAAAGGCCTGAAAAAATTGTGGCTTTTATAAAATTCAAAGCTGTAAGATTATTTTATTTTATTTTTTTAAATCAAAATATTCATATATTTGTTTTCAGCTTTCTGGCCAAGACATTTCACTAGATGTCAGCGAAAAAAGGGTTGTGGCTTGTGGGAAAAAATCCCCAGACCTTGTCGATTTTAACCTTCCGGTACGAATCACACCAGAGAAAGTAACAGCCAATTACTGCGTAAATCTTCAGGTGAATAATTGAATTTTCAATTTGAAAGTGAATTACGCTTAATTGAAAACAGTCGATTACAAACATCTTTTTTATCTAGGTACTTAAATTAATTCTTCCTATCATGCAGTTGCAAGAATCTGTAATGGCAATCGATTGAATTTACAAAAATAAAGATAATTTTTAATATTTGATTGCATTTGATTTTACGCTTTATAACCCTTAACATGGGAAAAACTGCATACAGGATTTTTAATACTTCCCTGAACCTTATCCTTTTCAAGACTTGTGACATATCCTATTCTCGTTTTTTTTTTACATTTTTGGAGCTCTAGCTGGACACACAACATCTATTGGGCTGAGGTTGTATCTAATGTGTACCAGTCTAGCAGACAATTCGATAGTAAACTGATTTTACTGTCTTTTTTGTGAAAGAACCTCACTCTGAAGTTCTGTGGCACATTCCTTTTTTAGGTAAACCCTTCTGTTACTTCTAGTTTCTTTGGCGAATGCCTACTTTTGTTTTCCTCCTGCTCATTATATTTGCCATTCCAAACCTTCTACATTTCCCTTCCATTTATCATGTTTTCTTTTTTATTTTTCGTCTTCTGTGCTAAGTACCCTCATTTTTAGTTTATAGTTTATGTATATATATATATTTTTTAATGCTTTATTAATGTGTATAAATAGAAATAAAAACTATGTGGTTATTTTCATTAATTTTTATTTTTTATAAAATACATTTTTATAAATAAACCTAATAAAATAAATATACAATACAATTTATTTTTACAATATTACAACAATTTTTTCATATTATAAGAAACATTGTTATTTGCAATTTGCCCAATTGACATTTATTCACATAATTTCTTAACCATTAAATTATAAATACTATAATGAATGAATACTGCTATAATACATTACAGACGGATTGCTAGAATAAAGTGCTCGATGGGAAAAGTAATTGTTTTAAAATTATATTTAAAAAAAAGTTAAATAAAATTATTGATTTAAAAACAACTTACACTCTATTTAGTTAACACTGTGATAGCTGATTTTCCCACCCTAAAACTAACTTGCAAGACCAGCATCCTTAGCCATACCGTAAAATATGGATTTTTTATTTTTTAGCAGTTTCTTCGGGTTGTCAAACTCAGCTATGGACCCTTTGTCCAGCACTAGTACCCTGCAGAAAATACGTTAATGGTGTTTAAAGATGAATTTTTTATTTTGGTAAATGATTCTTTTAGCTTTGCGTATTAAGGTTATTTTTATTTACAAATGAATGTGCTATAACTAATTTGGTTCAATTCAAGTTCAGGCTTAATTAAAAGGCTAAGTATTATTAACAGAATAGCCATCTATTTTTATAGCTAGGTGAAGTCAATTACCACATTGGTGGTCCAGAGTATTTAGGATTGCATTTGGACCCTGAGAGTCATTGAGGAAAACAAAAAAATACCCTTGTCTGGGTACCAAGGCACACAGTACTAATGTGTACAGCCACCACTGCTGCCCTGGAGTACTTCTGGATGTACCACCACTACATATCTTTATCCAGGTAGAGGCGAGAGCCAGAAATCATAAGCTGATGCAGGCTCCAAAAGCCTATTTGCAAATTAAAGCTTGAGGGGAAGGGACTTCAGGCAAACAGGGTTTTGGGGTTGCATGTCCCCTAATGAGGATTTGATAAAAATTTCAAATTAAAATACATAAAGACCAGGATGGGAGAAATGGATCCCAGGTAATGCTAACTGTATCTGGTGTACAGGTGGCTCCAAGACCAACTATGGGTCAGGAGCTGGTATTTATGGAAATAAACAATGCACTAAACTTCTTAAAAGGTATCTTTCAAGCAGATTTGTGGCTACTGAACACTGTCCCAAGGAGATATTGAACAGCTAGATTAACACAAGAATTGCCATCTACTCAGAAAACCTGACAGCAATAAGAGCAATTACCGCATCAGTAGTTAAGCACAGAGTTGCTTGGGATTGCATTATGGCCCTATCAGACATTGTGGATAACAATAAAACTACACTTGTGTCGGTACCGAGACACACAGTGCAGACAGCAATAAAGAGACCAACAATTTGCCCACATAACATTCAATGACACCTATTGGCTCTGAACCCTTTTGCATCATACCACACTGCCAAAATTGTTGTTCCATTAATCAAGATTTAAAAATAAGTCAGTTCAATGGAATGTAGCTCAGAACAGAAGCATGCAAAAAAGTTCTTCAAAGGGCCATCACAGAAACTTAACAGAAGAACTACAAAGGCTGGGTTGTCCGAGAGGCTTTTGCGTGTCAAGAGCATGATTCATAGATGGCCCCCTGAGAACCTGAGCCAGAAACAAAGAATCATCCTTACACAATTAAGAATAGGCCATACGCGGTTGACACAAGGGCACCTGCTCTTGGGCCAAAGCCCATGCAGGTGCCCCTTATGCAGAGAAAGGTTGCTCGATGTGTCCCACATACTGGAAACATGCCATGCCTTGGCTCCCTACAGGGAGTATGTAGGCATGCCATCCAATATAAAAATGATACTCGAACACTGCAGTGAGTTTCTAGGTACCCTGTTCCGCTTTTTAGGGGAATTTTTTTATTTATTTATTGTATGTAATATGTCTTATGTGTTGGTGTCTATATGTTTTGTCTGAGTGCATGTATATATTAGCGTGAATGGTGACGGGTGAGGGTGAAATATAATGTCATCATCACTCCTCAAACATTGAGAGTGTATGAGTGTGTGTTCAGGGTCGATGTGTAATATTTATGAAAGTACTCTATCGACCCCAATCTAGATTAGTTTGGGTATAGGTCGGAGGAGAAATATCAAGTACTCCACCGACCAAACAGAATGTGTGTACTATACGGATATTTATTTGTATGAATGTAGTGTTTGAAAGGGTAAATAGAATGTAGACTTAGTTGTGGGCTGAAATGACCTAGATGTCGGAAGCCCCAGTTAAAAAAAGAAAAAAAACTACAAAATGTAGGACGAGTTTGGACTAGAATAATAGTTGGACTGCTAACTGGACACTGTAGGCTCCAGAGGCATATGCATAGACTCGTAGTCACAGATACAAGCCTGTGCAAATGTTGCCAGGAAGTAGAAGAGACAGTGAAACATGTCCTCTGTTTTTGTAGGATGTTCTACTATTAGAAAGCCTTAAAGCTTTCAACGACTAGACAGCAATGGAGATGCAGAATACTGTTTATTGGTCACAGTGCACAGATCGTAAACGGACCAGCTCCTATTTTAATCTTAATCATTATTGTAATTATTAACCAAAAATATCTTAATTTTGTCTGTGTATGAGAATATTATATGAATAAAGATGAATACTACGTACACAAATTTGTTGTAACAACCATTTACAAATAGAAAAGAAAATTACCTGTCCGAATCCATAATTGTGTTTATCCTGTGGGCTATGGTCAAAATGGTGCAGTTAGTAAACTCGGCTCGTATCGTTTCTTGAATTAATTTATCAGTTTCTAAATCAACCGCAGCAGTTGCTTCATCGAGAATGAGCAGTTTGCTTTTACGCAGTAGTGCTCTTGCTAGACAAATCAGTTGTTTTTGCCCAACACTGACAAAAAAAGGTGTTACATACACACACACACACACACACAAAAAGAGAGTTAATTATTAAAATACCTCAAATTATCACCCCCTTCTGTGACGTTGTATTGCAGTTTATTAGGTAGTTTTGTAACATAATTTTTGAGATGGGCAAGCTCGAGCACTTTCCAGATTTGTTCATCATTGTAACTTTCAAACGGATCCAGGTTGAAGCGAAGAGGTCCAGAAAATAAGACAGGATCCTGAATATTTGTAATTTAATGACAAAAAAAATTAACACTTCAATTAACAAACCTGAGGTATAATAGTAATCCTGGATCTTAAAGTATGAAGGCCCACTTTAGAAATGTCAACATTATCAATAAGAATTGTGCCTTCCGCAGCTTCAATAATTCTAAACAGGCTAAGTGTCATTGACGATTTGCCGGCTCCTGTTCGCCCAACGATGCCAACCTACAAGGATGCTGGTCATCAACAGAATAAATTAAATTTTAACAATTTCAAGCACCTTTTCGTTCCCATTAATTTTAAAAGATAATCCTTTCAAAACAAGATCTAGTCCTTCCCTGTAGCGTACTTTGAATTTTCTAAATTCAATGGCACCGTTAATTGGCCAATTTTGATCCACAGGATTGGGTTTGACCTCCCAAGGAGCTTCCTAAAACATTGTGATTAATCATTTATATTACGTCCAATTAAAATAAAATGCCCAATATACTTGGGGTGTTTCTCCATATTCTTTTATCCTTTCAACTGCAACTATGTTCGTCTCAACTTCTGCAGTCATGCGCACTAACCAGTTTAACGTTTGAGTAATCTAGACACAAATTTTTTTAATGTTTGTAAGAATTATTACGATACGATAAGGATAATTATGTCGAACCTGCAGTGCGTAGGTGATAGACAGGCCAACGATGCCAGGATTCATTGTCTCTCTTTCCAGCACGGCAAAAAGAGCGGCAAAGAATATTATAACATTTCCGATAAATTCGAGCCGGACTGCCAACCACCTAGATATCGATTGGAAAACGGACAAAACGTTAATGTGATGTGAGTAAATTGAGAAAATTGTGTTTTACCTGTTCGCTATTATCCCAGGGAAGGCAGCAATTTGGTTGAAATCGACTTTTTCCTCTGACTCTTTCACAAACCTTTGCTGTACGTTATAAGCCCGTATTGACGACGATCCTGTGTGTACAAATGAAATTTTCAATAATAATCTAACACATAAAATTTCAAGCTTTTAAAGAAAATCAATATAGAACAAGTATTTTTATACTTTTAACATGAAAAAAGTAAATGAGGTAAATCACAATAAACATGTCGTATGCCAAAATTATTAATGCAATATTTTTTTAAATGTAATAACATCAAATTTACCATTAACAGTTTCACCAAAATGTGAGTAAATTGGCGATCTTGTCACACTCTCCAACCGTTTCAACTGTCTTGAAGTTGCTATGAAGAATTTCTAAAAAAATTTTAAACAATTTTTTTTTAAACTTATTTTTTTATAAACATTTTCAATACCAACCTGTATAAAGTAGTACAGGAGTCCCACTGGGATAATGACAGTTATAAAAATGGGTGTTGATGCACTGATAACGATTAAAGTTGATATCACCTAAAAGTTGAAAGTATTTTATAGAGATTGGAATCAATATAAGAGTAATGAAAATAGGAAGTAAACTTTAAAAGTTTTTTATTAACTTAAATAAATAATTTATTTGTAGTCTGTACATATAAAAATATATGGTTTTATATACATATGTTTTTATTTTTCTTGGCCACAACACTTACCTATGGCACATGGAGGACACTTGTTAAGGGAATCCAGCTGATGATGGTATAATATGATAGATAAAGGAGTGAGTAGGTCTCAGGACATCATATTTAACAAGATGTGGTTGGTTCTTAGGATAAGAAAGTGTAGAGAATACTTAGGCAGTTTGGTTAGGACGGATTGAGAGTTTGGCATGGAACTTTTGGAAGCCGTATTAAATCAGTTTGTTGAGAAAAGACATGTTAGGGTGGTCAGTGATTTACTAAGAAGCTAAGGTTAGCAATTTGAATGAGAACTTTCAATTAGAAAGCTGGTATGTGCTGGATACTGGTTGGCTTGGCAGAACACCCACAGACCCCCTACCTACTTCATATGTCCAACAGTACGTCTGGCAAAACCAATTTTGTTCCTAAAAGTCTTCGTAGTTGGTCAGGTATTCTGTTATGTTGGTGTCTCTTAAGTGTGGGATTCAAGGTGTTCTTGAATGTTGGAGGTTGCATGGATGCGACGAAGATAAGAAGACAAAATTAGGTGTCATAGGTGATAATGATAGTGTTGAAATGTTTAAGAAAATCAGAAGTATAAAAGGCATACAGGATGGGACCTAGAATGCTCCCATGAGGGACACCGACCAGAGCCTATCAAAAGCCTAGGCTACATTCAAGCTATTGCTTTTTACTCTTTGACCTTTAGAGTAGAGGAAATGGCGACAACTCTGAAACCTTGCTGGATAATGGAAAGATGATGATGGAAGCTGAACTGGTGAGAAGGAATGATTTTATGTGTATCTATGATGGGGATTAAACATATTTTTTAAGTAAAGGTCTAGCAAAACAGAAAGTGATGTGTCACTGTGAAAAGCAATCCAGCAGTTGTTGTAACAGACTGTGATATGAGGCTACCACATAGAACACGATAGTGTTTGTCCAGCCTAATTGTTTTCTTCTAGAAAGCATGTATTGCGATTTTACGTTTTTTATTTTGCTGCACAACAACTGGGGGATCATATCAACTCCCAGGATGCTGGTTTACTTTTTAATTATTACGCAATTAATTTGTTGAATTTTTATTTAGAAATCGTGAGATGCGGTCTGGTGTGATGTAGGTTTCAGAAAAACATTTTCTTTATTGTGCCAACGTTGTGCCAAGAATGGCACAATTACACAGAAGACAAACACTTTGAGCCCTGAAGATGATCTCAATAAAGATCGAAACATTGGCACGATAAAGAAAATGTTTTTCTGAAACCTACATCACACCAGACCGCATCTCACGATTTCTAAATAAATATCGATACGGTCACCAATCACCACACAAATTTGTTGAATGTTTATGTTTGATCACTCATTTTAATCTATAAAGGTAAATTCAATCTGTGCCAACAAGAGCCAAAGATGATTGAGCGAACTATGATTTTGTACCATCAGATCGCATGTCACCATGATTCAGGCTGGATGCTGGCTAAGTCCCAAATTTCATAATGATAATTTTGAAGGTTCATTTCAAATTAATTAATTATCAATATTCAACAAGATTCAAATAAATTAAATATATTAAAAGGTAATTACCCCAAAGAATGTATATATGAAACCTCTGATTATGGGAGGAAGAGCATTGTCAACTATGTCAATGTCTTTAGCAAACCTGTTGACAATCCTACCGATCGGCGTTGTGTCAAAAAATGAAATCGGCGAATGGAGGATGTTGTTCAGCATGTATATATGGAGACCAATAGAAGCGTAAATACATCCCAAAGCCATGGTGAGAGAACTGAGCATTAAAGCTAGCACTAAATAAAAACATGCCAATTAATCTTTCAATAAATAAAATTTGCAAAATTGATGAAGTGTCTAACATTTACTTTTAGTCAACTTTTAAAAACAAGTTATATTGTTTGTTTTAAAAAAAATCTTATGAAAAATACACTAAAAATGTACTTACTCTCGCCAGTACCAAACAACCCGTACACTCCTAAATACATGTCCCTCTTGCTAGTATCCTGGGTACCGTTAATGACTAAAGCTTTGTCACTTGTCCATATCGAAATCCAGAAATTCGATCCGATCGAGAATCCTTGGTTGAGTATGGTCAAGAAGATTGTGGCTATCGCTAGAAACATCCCGGACGACTTGAAATAATGACGGTACACTTGCCATTTCACCTGAAAATTTCAGTTTTTGTCCATGAGGAAAAATAAATACAAGTAGCAGTCGACTATACAAAATACTAACACTTCCTTCTTCTGTCTTTTCTTCTTCTATTAATTTGTCATCAAATTCTTCAGAACTCACTGATCCCAGGCTGCTGTGTGTTGACGGTTTTCGCCTTAAAAATATCAAACAAATGTAAGTTCAAATAGAAACATATACATAGATATATATTAATACAAGTTAATATATATATGCACATATAAGCTTTATGTTTAATCTGAACCTTTCAGAATTGTAAATCTTTTTAAAAATTATTTTATTTGTAACCTATAAATGCGTTGTAACCTATATTAGTACATATTAAAAATGTAATCACAAAACTTTCTTTTACATGGTCACAGCATTAACACTAATGTCGGTGCTGCACCTGGAGAGAGAAGCCAGTCAATGTGTGGTACTCAATTGAGATGTGGCGAGTTCTCAGAATGGGAATGTGTAGAGAGGGCTCAAGCAGTACGGTTATGATGGATCAAGAGATTAGTGTGAAACTTTTGGAATTGGGAACAGATCAGTTCATTCACAAAAGGAATTTTGAAGTTGTGACTTTTGATTGGAAGGATTAGATATGCTGGTTGTTGAATGGCTTGGCTGAACCACACAGTTCCACTCTATATGTCCAACGTAGTCACAGTAAAATCATGTGTAAGGTTAATTTAGTGTTGATGTTCATGATCGAATTTGGTCCTAGAAGTTTTCGTAGTTGTCTTTTTTTAAGTTGTCTTTTAAGTCAGTATGCTGTTTAGGTCCTAAGGCCTAAGCATTTGACTTGCATGCAAATTGATATACATATATATCTTTGTTGTTGAGGTACAGTGGAAGGTAAGAATGGTTTTACAATGTGAACATACACGGAGCAAATTTTTCTTCTTAGTCTTGTCCTCCACTTTTTGGACCAAACTTGGTAACCTGGGGTCTTGTATGTTGGAGGCTGCTTGGATAGGATTCGAGTTAGACAAGGATAAAATTTATCATGATGCAGTGACGGTGGTATTAGGGTGTATGTTGAGAGTATGAAATAAAGGATGGGACCAAGAACGCTCTCTTGTGGGATGCTGATTTGTATCTGTCTGACTTCCTGGAACTCGTTGGCACACCTCACTCTAAAGCAACAGTCAATTAGATAGGAGGATAAGGTAATAAAGAGTGGATAGGAAGCGTAGTTCATAAAGCATGCCTAGGGGCCTGTCAGTAGCCTTCCTAAAACTGGGAATCACCCAAGCAATACTCTTTATTCTCTAGAGCAGAGAAAATAGTGTCGACAACTCGAAAAATGAGGATGGAATCTTAATTGATGAGAAGGAATGATTTTATGAGTATCTATGATGGTATTAAGCGCTTTAAGCATTTTGGGCATTAAAAGAAGAAAACTAGGTAAGTGGATGTATGGTTGGGAGATTTGTGTACTTTGTGAATGAGAATAACAATAGAATATTTTTGATAAATGAGTAAAATAAGTGGTTTGTAGGACGGCACTATATAGTTATTATATTAAGAAAACTATGACTTTTTGTGGAAGGTTTTCAAATATGGTAAAGGTAATTAGATGTAGCCATTGTAAAAAATAAATATTTTTTAATAAAAAATCTCTCTTAAAGGAAAAGTCAACATTGATTTGAAAACATATCACAATGGGCTCAAAAACTTAATGCTTTGTTCAAGGAATTCTATTTTTGCATGTTACAATAGCAAGTCTTTAAAATAATATAATATTAATTTAAAAATCCTCTATGTTTTGAACATCTTTATAAAGCTTTTGTACAACCCATACTAGAATATGCTACACCTGTTTGGAACCCAGTCTATCTAAATTATCAAAAAATTCTTCAATCTGTACAAAACAAATTTTTAAAAAAACTTTCCTACAAACTCAATCTTCCTCCGAATTCTGCCTACCCTGGAATCCGCTCTGAATTTAAACTTTTCGAACTGGCACTAAGAAGGGATTACTTTGATATTGTTTTTATACTTAAATTATTAAACAATCTCATTGATAGTCCTTATCTCCTCTCAACTACAGCTACATGTCCCTTCGTACTCACTTAAAACCTATAAATTATTTTATATTGAATTCCAAAGCTCTAACTACATGCTCTAACTCTTTTCCTCTACACAGAATGTTGATCAAGAGTAACAACATCTGCAATAGGATTGACTTCTTCAATAGTTCTGTGAAAACCTTATCCTACAACCTTAGTTGAATGCTTTTATATTTCATACTGTACAAAATTATTATAATTTATTTCATTTACTGGTTCAACTAATTCTCGCACTCTAGTCTTATTATATATTTACAAAGAGCATTATTTTCATTAAATATGTACCTAATTATTGTTTCAATTGTCTTTCAGCTTTATTTTGTTTTCTCTGCCTTATTTGGTTAGTAATTATGTCTTTCATTTTTGTTGTTCAGTTTTTACTCTTTAATTGTATTTTTACATTTATCGTTTATATTTACGATTTATATTATTACCATGTATATACGTCCTTATTCTTTTTATATATATTATTTGTATTTTTACATATATTATTTATATTTTTTGTTATTGTAAAATGTCTTTTTTATAGTGGATTTCGATCTGTAAATAAATAAATAAATAATTACTATACCTTCTCATAGAACTGGACACACTAATCTGTCTTGAAAGTTCCATCTGTGAAGCACTTGCCATTTCTTCATCCCTTCCTGTTAAGTACCAGGACAATTAGATAATACAAATTATAATTAATATTTTTTGCGTTTTATGAAACACGTACCTTTATTTTTATCAATGTCTTGAGTGTGAGTGGTAAGAAACTCAGAAAAAGCGCCCTTTTTATCTAAAAGCTCTCTATAAGTTCCTGTTTCAGACACAGAGCCGTCCTTGAGTACAATAATAAAATCCACCTCTGGCAAAAATGTAATGCTGTGCGTTACAAGCAGCCTAGTCTAAACAAGTACAAAATAGGTGTAATAAAATAAAAATTGGAAGTACGATTGTGGGTACCTTGTCATGAAGGATGCCATTGGGTCCGATGATATTATCAAAAATATGTTTCCCGACATGACTGTCCACTGCGCTTAAAGGGTCGTCGAGGAAGTAGATGTCAGAATTGTAGTAGACTGCTCGAGCCAAACTCACTCTTTGTTTTTGGCCTCCACTCAAATTAATACCCTTAATTATACAATTATGGAAAAAATAATGAACAATACAAAACAATAATATTAGAAAATTTTGTTTTATTATTTATAAATTATATGTGGAGAGTTAATCTTGAAATGCACTTTGTTAATAACTGAAATTTAACAAAACACACTTTCAGATATAGTAGACTCTCGTTATCTGTGCTTTCACTCATCCATGGTTGCCTCCCTAGATAAGTTCTAGAGGAGAGTGCGAATTCACTGTGGAATAAACCTTTGCACATTACTTTACATAGTAGTTTTCTAATTAAACAAAAAACCTGAAATATCTGTACATAAGTTCATACATTGACAATAGGGATATGCAATACAGAAAGTGTCTGATTGGTATGCAGATGTGGAAGGAAATGCTTCAAAGCCTGAAATTCGAGGTGTTTCCTATTATCCGTGGTGATGCTTGGGACTTATCACAGATAACGAGAGTCAATAGTATTAGATTATTATTTGTGAATTTGTAATACCTTTTCACCGATTTCAGTTCTGTCACCAGCAGGTAGCATCTCAAAATCTGCCTTGAGGGCACAAGCCGTGATGACTTTCTCATAAAGTTTGCTGTTGTATGCATTACCGAATAGGATGTTCTCCCGCAACGTTGCATTCTGTATCCAAGCGATTTGGGGCACGTACGCAATAGAACCCTGAGCCCAAATAATGATTAATATTTGTCGTGTTTGCCCTTTCTACCCGATTACCTTTGTGTTAACCCGTCCGGAAATTTTTTCCATCTCCCCGAGGAAAGCTGAGAGAAGAGAAGACTTGCCGGACCCCACGCTGCCGACAATAGCGACGAGCGATTTCGGTTTGATCTTCATGTTGATATTTTTCAAAATCGTGGAGTCCTCCGCTCCCCATTTGAACGATCCATCTTCCATGAGTAACGCCTCTTCTAAACAAACAATAAATGCCAAATAATAATTTACCAAGAAGCTTTTAATTATTTTTTTTGCACATTTAAGACTTTTTTACTTTACCAAGTGTACCATAATTACTGAGAGTGTGTATATTTTAGTTGTATATAATTATAAATATTTTTGTACAAAAGCAAAAAAATTAATAATAATAATTTCAATACTTTTAACCAAGTCTTGGTTGAGATGAAAAAGCCAATGTGATGAGCGGGATTCGAACGTATTGCTCAATATGCTGCTGCTCTAACCACTTGAGCTATCATGACTTTGATCTACTTGGACACCAACTCTTCATCTCAACCTACAACACCCCGTATCACAGGGGCGATGAGAACAACCCCTAAAAACGCATTAGAAACCTTGCTAAACCTACCTCCACTAGAAATATTCATACAAGGAGAGGCTAGGAAAAGCTCATTTAGGCTCCAAAAACAATTAAATTGGAAAGGAACTAAACAATTCGGGCATACAACCGTAATCAACAAAATCAGACACCCATTATTAGAAATGGGGACTGGCTACATGATCACAGAAACAATCTTCACAACTTCCTATAAAGTCTGAACAGACTATAAAGGAGAGGAAGAACACAGGAGAGCATCAGATACAATGATATGGTACACAGATGGCTCCAAAACAAACGAAGGAACCGGATCAGGCATTTTCTGTACAAGCCCAAGATATGAGCAATCAAACTCATTAGGGAAGAATACTTTGGTCTTTCAAGTGGAAATACATGCCATCAATGCTTGTGCCCTGGAAAATCTTAAAAGAGGTTACACTGACAAAAAAATCCTCATAAGATCAGACAGTCAAACAGCTATTAAAACATTAGCATTTAAAAGAATTACATCAAAACTAGTCAGTGAATGCATCCAAAATCTCCAAAACCTGGGAAAACACAATAACCTGATGATATCTTGGGTGTCAGGGCACAGGGCAATTTTGGGTAACGAGGAAGCAGACAAACTGGCCAGAGGAGGATCTGCAAGACCATACATAGGCCCCGAACCTATCCTTGGGATAACAAAAACAAACATAGAATCCTCCATCGCATAATGGATCCAAGCAAAACACAAAGAGAAGTGGATAAACTCTAGCTGTGCTAGCCATAGTAAACTTATGATGAAACAACCCTCACCAAGATTGGCAAAAACACTGCTACAATTGGAGAGGGCAAAACTCAGAGGAGTGGTGGGACTACTAATAGGTCACTGGTATGTGAGAAAACATCTACACAACTTGGGTATATACAATGATGATCCCATTTGCAGATTATGTACTGAAGAGGAGGAAACAGCCACTCATATCATCTTCGAATGCGAAGCAACAGCTCAATGGAGGTTAAACCTAACGTACGGAAAAGACTTAGGGAATCAAATTGCAGCAACAACAGTCAATGACCTGATACTTCTAAGAAGGATTGAGTCTATTGACTGAACTAAGGAACTAGGAAGGTACAATAAGCCAGAAGGCTGCAGTGCCTGGGAATACAAACCCCGCTTCCTAGTACCCTTTCCACCATACAACCATTCAAATTTTCCCTCTTTCTGCCATATTTTACATAAGTATATATAATCTTATAAGGATTAAAATAATAATAATAATAATAAAAAATATGGGTCTTACCTAGTTTATTGTCATGTGAAACACAACTTGGATCGATTTCCTCACTGTTCATAAATTTGTTAATACGCTTAATAGAAACGCTAGTCTACCATAAACATAAGAAACAAGAAAACAATATTAAAGAATAAGATTAAAATAAACTGAATTATAATATCAATTTAATTAATGATGATTAAGTTAATTACCTGAATCATGCTAGCGATCAGCATTGGAAGCATTGCAAGTGGGAATTTTATCATGTTGAAAAGAGAGAGCGCGACAAAAGCTTTTTGAGCATCTAATATATTTTTTTCATCCGACAAAACATAAACAGTGAAAGTTACTAAAGCAACCTGTGAATAACAATAGATTTTTATAAAGTAAAAAGACAAACAAAAAATTTCAATTGATCAGATTTGTTATATTTAATTACCAAAAAAGGAGCACAAGCCCATAGAAAAGAAGAAAACGCGTTTAAATATGAAGCTTGTTTTAGAACTTTAATTTCCTTTTCTCGTATATTCATCACTTGTTTTTCAAAACTAGGCTCCCACGCATATAATTTTAGCACCTTAATGCCAGACAAGATTTCATTCATCATTTTAATCCTTTCATCTTTGTTTTTCATCTGGATGACCTGAAGTGATCTGACTTTGCTTCCGATCACTCCGTTGATCGGTATCAAGATTATCATAACCGCAAATCCTGCCATCACCGACGGGCCTGTGAAAATTAGAAATTGTCAAAGCTGAACCACACGGGCAAATAATCTCACTGACCGAGTGTCTGCCAAAGAAAGTAAAGTGCAAGGGCAATCGTCAGTGGTACAGTCCACAAAAGGTTGAGAAATGTTACCAAATCCATAAAGCGCTGGGCATCTACAGACATCAAATTTACAATTTCACCAACCGTCGAACCTTTCCTCGCTGCATTTGACAATTTTAAAGCCTTAAAAAATTTTAAATGTTGTATTAACAATGTTTTCAAAAACAATTCCATCTGAGCTCATACAGTAGTATATCATTTCTAGATTGATCTAATGTACAATATATTATATTGCAATTTTTTTAAATGTTTTGATAAAAAATATATACTTTTCTATAAATGATGGATATTAAAGAACTCCTTATCCTTAGACCAATGAGTATCATTTTTTTAAAATATTGTGATAACAAGATACTCTGAATAGTTGCTGTAATTAAAAGTACAGCAGCATACAAGTAGCCTTTCCATTCGGGTTCATCACCTTCGACAAATTCAATAAGCAATCTGAAAATTGTATGTTTGATTATAAATTTTATTATACAAAATTTATATAATATATTAACTTACACATTTATTATCATCAAAAATTTCTAATGTTATTATTAGTTAAACTCACTTTAGAATCAGCGGGCTGACAAATGACAGTAATACTTGGACAAGCCTTAGAAATGCGCCATACAAAAACGTAGGACCAAAACATTTGCAGAGACACGGAAGGATTGAAGTTGGCTTGGGCTCGGCTTTTTCCTTCTTCACAGCTTCATTAGTGCCAACTGCACCTTTAGAAATTGCAGCATTATGTTTATCTGCCAATCTGAAAAGTCATTTACTAAAGAATTTCCTAAACAAAGTCAATTCTTTTAGGCTTCCTTTTGAAATAATTTAAAATATTAAAGTAAATACTCTTGACCAATACCAGTCTTGCAATTATTATTAATTTTTAAATAGAAAATTAATCATTGTTTTTATTTTAATTTAAATAAATTGCACAATTATTTAAAATAATTATCTATCCTCCTTTCGGTAAAATTAAAACATTTACCTTGTTTTCTTTTGAACGGATGCGTTCCAATATTTATCAAACTGGGGTATGACCGCACGTGACATGTCTTCATAATTCATGTTCCAAAGATCAGAATTGGTCAGTGGTTGTCTATAGCCCCGAAATATAAAGCTGTCGAACCAAGTGAAAAACAGTTGTGAAGGGAATGATGCATTGTACTCAGGGCAGGGATTCTGAAAAAAAACCACATTATAATAAAGAAATTCTTTTGTCAGTTAACATTTAAAGGCTTACAGTGACTTCTGGATAATCTGCATGCAGAGGCTCAGCATCAGCGAAAAAATTCAAACCTAATGAGACCAATGCAAATGCAAAATACACAAAAAACGTGATATCGATAAGAATATAGTCATTCTGAAAATTTAACATCAATTGAGGACATTAATTAATATTTATTCATTGTTTTTTTTTCCTTGCCAAGCTTACCAAAATGTATTTTTTAATAACAGAGCCAAGTTGTGGCACAGCTAAAATAACTAAGAGAGTCCACATTAAAAACAAAAGGCCTGACGATCGAATACCTTTTTCCCTATGAACTAAAATTAAAGTTATGCTTACAATCTGAAAAAAAAAAAAAAAATCACTTGCTGATTTATGTAAAAACAGAACTTTAGTTTTATATTGAAGGCTGATACAAATTATATTATTTTTAAAACTACTTACCATTAAAACTATTTTAACTAGGGATGTACATAAGTCCACAGGAAAGACAAATCCCTTGTTTAGTGTTATAACAATGTAAACAAAATCTATGATTCCTAATATTAAAATACCGGAACATAGTAGCTGAGGTAAACAACAAAAAATATAATTATTTTACTTCAAAAAAACAATTAAGTAAAAAAATTTACCAATTTCATTTTATTGAATTGGCTCCATGGTATGTTTCTAGTGTTACTGTATACAATATCGTATATATCTATCCAGATGAATAAAATGACAAACAGAAAAGGAACCAAGATGGATAAAGATTTTTCCAAGCATGGCGTTAATTCCGGTGTATCCGTGTACCACGTTAAATTGGCATCCTGTAAAAAATAAAAAAAATCATAAAAACAGCCACTGAATAAATATATGTGGATATATAGGCTCAATTCTGTTTATATATGAACTTGTGTATATATATATGTGCAGAACCGAGTGTTTCGGTGGCCCGGGGGTCAGACCTTGGTCTTACGGTACCACTGTCTAAGTTAGGCCCAAAGGGTTATTGACAACCAAGACATTTCAGCCCCCAATGCATGCTGTTTTAACTTAAACACACTCACACTATCATTCATTCTTAAATTTGTTCTATCTTACTTAAATATCTTTCACTCAAGTAGGGTGGAGTACTAGATATTCTTCCATTTTCCTTTATCACGCTTATAAAAAACTATACTTACAATACCTAATCTAACTTAAGGTCAATGGGGTATTTGATATACCGAAACTCTTGTACTACACACACTCACACTAATAAATACATGATTGTTTAGAAACCGTGAGATGCGGATCTCTATATAATCATTAACTAACGGTCACTATCACCCATTCAACCAAAATCTTCCAAAATGCATGTAGTAAGATAAACGAATGGACAAAAAAATGGAAAGTCAAACTAAAACAGCATAAATCAGTTCATCTAATCTTTACAAACAAAAAAGTGGACCATGTTCCGTCGCTCTCAATCGATGAAACTACTATACCATACAGCAATACAGCTAGGGAAAGATCTTAGATGCCAAGCTGAAATGGAAAGAACACGCAAAGAAAAAAAGGACAGAAATAGGTTTAAGGTATAGACAACTATACTGGTTGATAGGACGTGGCTCCAACCTAACTATACAAAATAAAATATTATTATATAAACAAGTCATAAAGCCTATGTGGACATATGGTATTCAACTCTGGGGTTGTACCAAACACAGCAATATCAAAATCATACAAACACTCCAAAATAAAATTTTAGTTAAATGGTCAATGCACCCTGGTACATAAGGAATAAGGACTTACATAGGGGTCTTAAGATCCCTGAACTCATGGCGGAAATACAAAGATTTGCTGCCAAACATCGCCTCAGCCAACACGAGAATGTGGAAGCGACCAAACTCTTACATAACCGAAACACGGTCAGAAGATTAAAAAGAACAAAGCCATATGAACTTGCGTAGTTAAAAATGAATAGTTAAGAGTCAAATGTAAATCTTATTGTACCAATGGGTTTATAAGAATGTAAACATTTATTTATTCTATAATATTATTGTAAAATTAATGGTTGGTCTAATAAGACCAGTTTTAATAAATAAATTTAATTTAAAAAAAATCATTTTTCATTCATTTCATTCACTCACAACACACACTAGGACAGAAAACTATCAGTAACAGCCGTTTCCTCAAAAATTGGAACAGAGAATACAGATTCTCGCTGCCCTGTTCAAGCATGATTCTCATCGAGTAGGATTCCTACACTCTCCCCATATAGAACTAAGGAAGTGCACCCTTCAATTAAGTGGGAAACATCGAGCAACCTTTCTCTAAGGGACCCAAGGATGCTGTGCTCAAGTATAATTATTATATTGGACGGCATTCCTGTTGTCGGGAACAATAAAAAGAGCAGTAAAGTGAACAATATTTTAATTATAAAAGGAGCAATACACAAACAGGTGTCAGCGGAATAACTAACAAAGTAACAACTTCCCTGCAAATAATTCCTACTTGCTCCCTATATGGAACAAAGGAATGACACCCACACAATATGGGTCACATTGAACAATCTTTCTCTGCATGCCAGGCATGTATGCTTGCTTTGGCCCAAAAAAAAAATATATTTTTTTTTTTCAAAGAAACATTCTTCTTTATAACATGTAGTGTTGCACCTTTTTAACAAATAATTACTTTTTTGTTAAAAAAATAAAAAAAGGTAGTGTATAATAAATAAATGAGAAACTATTCAGCAAGATTTAAAAATCGCCATTTTGTTGATTTTCCTTAATACTTAAATAATTATTTGTTATCAAAACATTTACACATTTTTACACAACTGACTTCTGTTCAGAATTTGTAGTAAAAAGCACGTAGTTACCCAGAATTTGGACCCACAGAAGTGGTAAAGACCCTCTTCCATTTTGGTTACGCCTGGTTGGTTATGTGTGTCGGCTTTTCTTGCAGCTTACTCGAACTTCTCGCACACCTTCCTGAAATTAATTGCTGTTTACTTGAAGAATTGGTCTTAAAATACTGTGTTGGGTTGTTTTTTTACGTTCTTATAAATTTTACCATACTTTATACATTAGTTTTTGTTATTTTTAATATTTGATTTGATTTTTCTTTAATTTCGCTTGAAGTGCAGAAACGAATAATCACGTTAATCATTGACTTCTAAAACATGTTTATTACACAATAATTGTTGACCCACCCGGTCCTCGTTTTGACTGTCTTTTAAGTAATAAATGCCGATAATAATACTGAATCAGTGGGTTTTCCGCTTGCCCAGAATCTCACCAACCGGAGGCGTATTCTGAATGGATAAACTATAATCGACCAAGTGGACAAATTAAGAGAGAATTGATAAACGCGATGATTCATTCATTTTCTCAGGGATGAGTGGAAGCCTCGATTTGAAAAGAAAAAACTGATAAAACTTAGCAGATTATATTATCTATGCGTATAATATGTAGGTCATTTTTACAGATTGATCAATATTTAACAATAAACGGCACAATTTGTGGCTTTAAAAGTGTCACAGCCCAATTAGTTAAGAGTTTAAAATTAGTTTAAGAATGAACTATTCAATTAATCTTGCCAGCACTCAACTCTTATCTTGACAAGATGGACACATAAGTTCATTACAATAATTGGACGAGCTGATAATTCGAACAGTCATGGAATGAATTTCGCACGTTGCTACATCTGTTTTCGTTCTTATGCCAACAACAAATATACTCGGAGACTACAGATTTTATATTTTTATTACATAATGAAATGTAATGTTATACGACTGAAGTATTCGGGTGAACAATAACGACAAATAAAATCAAGACTTCCCAGGAGAAACAGCCCTTGCATATCATCGTAAAAATCATTTAACCTACAACAGAGAGGAAAAAGAATCAGAAGAAAATCAAATACTACTATAAATGGTCCAAAACCAGTGAAAAACCGGGTCAGGGATTTACTGAGGAAGACAAAAGTACGAGCGATCTTCGTAGGGAAGACCTCGTCTTTCAAGCTGAAATACATGCTTGTGCCAAAGAAAATCTTAAAATAGGTTACACTGACAAAAACTTCGTTAGATAGGCAGCAGCTAATACAGCATTAGCATGTAAAAAAATCATATCAAAATTAGTCAGTCAATGCATCCAAAATCTCCAAAACTTGGTAAAACCCAACAACCTGATATCTTCGGTGCCAGGACGCAAAGGAATTTTGGGTAATAAAAAGGCAGACAGGCCAGAGGAGAATCCAATGCATATGCAAATGGTCAAGAAGGCCGACGTTAAAACTCGAAAAATTACATAAAAAGTCCTTTGCAGAATTTTGGTCTATTTTAACAGCCAAGATTGCTGCTTAAAGGAATTATAAGTTGTATAAACAAGTTATGAAATTTATTTCAATCATTATTATCTTGTCAGGGATGAACAATGGAAAGTATGTGTATTGCTCATTTTGGCATGGAAATAAGGAAAACACTGGATGAGTTTTCATGTTCAAAGAGATTTTGTTCGTAATCTCCTTCCGCAAACAACTTCTACAAAAATAAATGAAGGGTTGAAACGTGCCTGCATCATTGCTTTTTTTTACATTACAATGCAAAATCTTATATTTCATAGCTGACCTAATGGAATTTTTGTAATACTGGCAAGGAAAAAATTATTCAAACAAAAAGGTCTGTTACGAGAATATACGAAAATATAAATTGAACTCGTAAAACAATTTTGGCAATTTTGAAACTAGCAGAAAGGCACATCGAGGGTAAGAAGAGATTAAAGTAGATAAGAAAGGCCGGCCCTGGACCAGCCTACGTCACACTGCCTCCGCCTCACAGACACCTTGTAAAAAAAAATACAAAAATTGTTTTCGCTGAAACCACATATAGAAACTAATGATAACGAGATGCCAAAACTGGTCTGATGTACCCGGGAAGATAGGCGGACAAATTATTCGATTATGACCAAATTACAGCTAGCTAGGCTGAGTATAATGTGATAAAATATGATTCAAGAAACATTGCTTTGACAACAAGATTTCAACATAATATGAACACATGAGCTCAAATAAGAATGCATACGAGTACATACGGCGTACAAACAGTACAAAAAAAAAATAATAAAATAAAGCAGAGATGATGTTGCTTCTATCCACCGAGTGCCCAGAGACCCATGCCAGGGTCAGGCCATTTGTGTCGCTGACTTCCGTCAGGGCCTTCAAGCAGTTCCAACTTCCAAACACTCTTTGCCTTCACCTCGCACGATGCTTCTACCTCAGAGGTTCTGGACATGAACGAAAGATGAAATTATAAAATATTATAATGAAAACACGTTGAGAAAAATGAGCTTGGCGTATAAAGAATATACTAATTCGGGTACAAAGTGGAGATTATATCAATTTTTTACTATTATTTATAGAATTTTTGGTATATCAATTATGTTAATCTATATCATTTTGTGCTCCTTATTCTTTGCTCCATTTATTAGTTGTATTAATAATATTATCAGAAAAAGATATTTATTATTCAGAACAATACCATTGCGTTATCAACAAAAACCCATGAATAATGTATTAGTTTTATGTAACTGTTTTTAAAATTTAATTTTCATAAGGACCCCCACACATAAATATAGTGTGTGCTAAAATGTTATTAAGCAAACGGGGTAAGGAAACATCATGTGTTCATGCCTCGAGAAAATAAGTACAATAAATGGTTGGACTTTGGACGTCAAAGCATTATATTAACCGTAAATGTTTTGTCGAAGTAGTGAGGAGCGGTCAAGGAATGAAATATTTTAAAAAACACTTCTCATTTTATACGGCGTTGCGACCTTTATTCGGGTCATCTTCAGGGCCTGGGTGAATTGCAAAACATATGTTCATTGGGAAAAATAATCGAATAGCGATGTAATTAATATAAATTTTAACCAAATATATCATACTCACATAAAGTATGTTATTCTTGTGGTATCGTGTTTGTTTCGTATGAAATTGTTGTGAAATAGAATTTATATTCTGCTGTTTTTATATAGGAATAAATGGGGATTTTCTGGATTGGATTTGTGATTCGGGATTTATTAAATAGGCACATTTACTAATATTGGGAAGTAAGTTAATTATTACGGACGATAATGATGGAAGGGGAAATATAAAAATAATTATTCAAAAATCATGAGATGCGGTCTGGTGTGATGTTGGTTTCAGAAAAACATTTTCTTTATCGTGCCAACGTTTCGGTCTTTATTGAGATCACTTTCAGGTGACCAGATTGAATATAAAAAATATATTTTTCATTGTATAAATTCACTTTTTTCCACATCCTACATGTATTTGTAACATGTAAACATTGTTTGTAAATTCCAGGCCCTGAAGATGATCTCAATAAAGATCGAAACTTTGGCACGATAAAGAAAATGTTTTTCTGAAACCTACATCACACCAGACCGCATCTCACGATTTCTGAATAATTATCGATTAACGGTCACTAATCACCACACATATAAAAATAATGATTTATTTGCATTATGATGGTGACTAAGGATATGTTTGCATGCATCTGTTCAGTAATTATTGCTGTGTATCTCGATTAATGTAAACCATTTCGATAAAGCTAGTTGGCTTTGTATTTTTCTAAGTTATTAGTATTTGTATTTTGTCGAAATCAAAGTAGCGTTGTTTTTCAAAATGGCATGGTCAATGCTGTAAGATTAGTTTTTGGCGTTATAGTCATAGATGTGATTTTTCCGTTTTTGCAGACATAGCTATTAATTTTATCAATTACATCAGATTTGTAGGCTGTTGGTGTTGGGTTTTTGAATTAATTTGTGTGACAATCTGTGGACGAATTGAAAGGTTTGACTTTGTATGATTACATTGATATGTTGTGTTCTGTGGAGGATGTTGTTTTGTGTAGTGTTGGGTTGTAACGTTTACGATTCTGTTAATTATGCTTTTAGGGTAGTTGTTGTTATATAAGTTTTTGTTATACGTTTGGATTTTTTTTTTTTTCGTGAAAGCATTCATGACTTAGGGACATGATTCTGTGTAATAATCCTTTAGCCGTGTTTGTTATTGTTTACAGGGGTGGTGTGATATACAATTGAGGTAGCGATCAGTATTCATTGGTTTTTGGTACTAATCTGTAATTAGTGTGCCACCCTAAAGTTGTTAAATTGTTTAATGTTGCTAGTATTTGCTCTGTGAGTACTGCTGTTAGAATTTTATCAATGTATTGGTGAGAAAGAGTAACGTAGAAGGTAGTTTTGTAATAACAGTGTTGAGTAATTGTGTCATCACTATATCTGTCTGCTAGAATCGGGCCTAGATTGCTGCCCATGGCTATGCCGAATGCATAAATGGTTGTTGTATCTGAAATAACAGTTTGAGCAGCAGTATCGTAACATTGTTTGTGTGTGGTGTCATGTCGTTCCAGTGGCCTTTGATAATTTCAAGTGTTAGCTCTATTAGGATGTTTGTGAAAAGCGACGAGACGTCTAGAGATATAAGTCTGTAGTTTGTTGATATGATAATTTGGTTTATTGTGTTTTTGTAACGAGACAAGTTCAGCGATATTATTGAATTTGAGGTATTTTGATAGATTCGATTTCATAGATGTTGGGGAATGTACAAACGAGATTATTGACCTCAAAGGATATCCGGGTTTGTGGGTTTTGACATCTCCATACAATTTTGGTGGCCTGGGTGAATTATTCTGGAGAAATTTATATGCGTACATGTCTATTTCTTTGTGTTGAAAAGTCTGCTGTAGGATTTTATTGACCTGCTTGATGAGTGACGGAGAGGGGACAGATTTAATGTCTTTTATGTGTTTGTGACACTTACAATTGTGTTGAGTTTCTGTATATAGTCATCTTTATTAACGGCTACCGTTTGTTTTGTTGTATCAGCTGAAAGATGTTTATCTGGGTTATTTTTATGGAATTTTTTGGTTTTTGTAAATGTTGGCTGTGATTAGGTGTTTTAAGTAATTTTTTATTGTGTTGATGGACTTGACTCGAATTTTCTTATAATCCATTTTAGGCGAATTTTGGGTAGTATAGTCTACATTCGTGTTCAATTTAGAATTTGGAACAGATTGGTTATAGAGTATCGCAAATTTGGGTCCTGGTGATAAGATATTTCGAATATCTGGAGGAATATTGTTTTTTGTGAGATTGAGAAACCAATTACTGTTGTTTGGGTTGTGTTTATTGCGGGTGCTGAATCAGAGGCACGTGGGGGTTAGGTTACCAGATCTTGACTGCATATAGACAGGGGAGGGTGTATAACCATCTGAATGCGGCAGCGAAAAATCGTTCCAAGTCCAGTCCACCTGTGTGGGAATAGACTCGTAGTGGCTTAGTGGTGAGGCTCCTGGCGAGTACTTAGGGAAGAGCCTTTTGTTCGATTGTGCCCTTGTGGGATTCCTTTACCGAAAGCAGTCTCCTTTAGAGGGTGGTTAGAAATTCCAGTTTAAACGAAACCGCGACCGGAGCGGATCCGGTATATAAAAGAGATAGAGTGGGGCGCTTCTATCAAGGGAATGAGTTGGGAGACAGGCTGATGAATTTCAGCCCTTTCGGGTATTCCTTTACGCGCGGCCCACGGTTGAGTCCACAATGTTAACGGACGGAAGGGGCAAGCGGGAGAAGTCACCATGTCTGTTGATTTCTCTGTTGATGTGGCTTCTACCGAAAGCTTCTAGGTTCTAGCCACTTCACGGTGTTCACACTATATACCGTCAGCGGAGGTGAGTCGCTCCTACCTGGAGGATCTAAACGTGTGGTAAGGCCTACGTGCCAGGTGTGCATGTTAAAGAATCACATTTCCTAACGGCATTGTGACCCCAATGGGAAACATGCAGTTATGCACCATATTCTCCGCTGGTGGCAGGCTGTTACTGCAGGTCGTCTAAAAGGGGCATACGATGTGAGGCCATCTTCCCACAAACGATTACGAATCGTTTGAGCCTTGCAAAAACACCTTGTTCTTATTTAGGTCCTGGCGGGCACTATGGAAAGGTTCCGTCTTGCAGCAATGAAGATATTTCGGTCCTTTCTTAGCGTCGTAATTCGCTGAGATTCACTACCAGGCCTCCTATTGGAATGCCCCATCTCTCGGAACCGGGATAACCACGCTCTGAGAATATCAACTGCCTCTGCGATATCCACTTGCCGCTGACCTCGATAACTCATTCTCACAATAATTTGCGAACTTCTGGTTCAAGATGATGTCTTTCCATAGTTACAGAGAATAAAACTGGATTAAAATGGAGACAAGACGAGGAAAGGTGTTTGTTTACAAAGTTAATAATCTTCATGCTTACTATTCTTAGGTAAATCCGTTATTAAAAATGAGGATTAAGATTTGTTTGCTTTTGGTTTGTATTTTCTATTTTGTTTTACCCAACTTACAAGAATGTATCGGTTAATTTAATTAAAATTAATACATTGAGAATATACTACAAATATCCCTATTCATTTTTGAGTAGCTTCTAACCTTGTAGTTGAAATACCCTCGTAAAAACTAATCTATAATATTTGATCAATGTTTATTTATACTTTGTACAGAGTTAATTAACATTTAATTTAATTTAAAAGAAATTTTCCATTACCAATAATTATGTATGTATAAGAATGTAAAAATGTATAAAAGTTAGTACACAAATAAAATTCCTAGTGTTAGGACCAGGGTAAAACACACATTCACAGACAAAAACATTTGCACGGGACTCCTCCATTTCAAGCCGTACATAGGCAAAGAATTTAATGAATAAAAATTCAAACAAATATCACACACGTTCTGTTTGTTGAAAAATTTTAATGACGCGATTTTCTTTTTAATGTTCTTTTAATGAAAAAATGTAGTGCATGAGCAGTTTTTACCTTTGTCAACGAAATATTGTGTTCACGCTAAAACATTTTACAGTGCGAATGTTTTTATTTTCCCCGATTGCTGTTAAAAGGACGTATGTGGATTAAAATTAGCTTACTCTAGCAAAAATTCAGATCGACAGAAGCGCAAAACAAATCCTGCCTTCTCGTCAACATACCCAACACAGACTGATAACGTGACATACAAATGTAATTTTCGTGGACGTTCACGTCGGGGCTTCAGGATGGGGCGAGATAAAGACTTCCACGTTTTATCATTTCGACGGAGTCAACTTTGAATTTAATCGACGATTTTTGGAGATTTTTTCCCTTGGTATAATCGTCTCAAATTTATGCTATAAAAAACCGCAACTTTATCTTGGATAACGATTATCCTTTATTGTATCAATAAATGTTGCTTAAAAAAAGCCAAATTCAATTTTTCGGCATCCATTTTATTTCCATGTACACAGAATTGCCTGTAACAAATGACCAGTATCACTAAACTTAATTTGTTGTAGTATTCAAATCCTATTAAATCCATTAAATATACATGAAACTTTCTATCTTTATTTCATAAAACTCTAATTTTTCTTTTAAGAACGTAGACTTAAAAATACAGTCTAATTAAATCGGAATTTCTAGTATTCGTGCTGTGGCAAAGATATTTTCATGCCTTGTTAAATGTGGCCAAAAAAGTTGCAATACGCTAAACAGACTTTGAGACAACTTGAAGAATATTTTAAGAAGTGTATCTGCATCTTTTTACTGTTCAGAAACGGTTGGAGGCAGGGAAGGATTCCGATTTCTTCAAAATAGGTAGTGGGGTGCCACAGGGTTGCATTCTAAGCCCAGCTTTATTTGCCTTGTTTCTAGACGATCTTTCTTCTTTTAGCCCCAAACGTAATCGGTTTTCTATTCACTCTCACTTACTCTTAAATATACTGCTCATAAAACAAAACCGACCGCCTGGTTTTTCACGAAAAAATGGCCAACTTTGAATATATTTTCTCAGATTTTTAAGTCACAGTTTTGCGCTAGGTCCCATTTTTAGGAAATTTTACACTTAACAAGATGTTTTCCTAGCTTCAGTCATTCATCAGTAAATTCAAAAATTCGGAAAGATGTTAATTTTTGCACTTTTTACGAAAGCTTTAAATTAAGCTGCGGAGCCAGGAAATCGTCCTGGAGCGTCACCCTATAGCAATCGACAGGAAATTTTAATAAGCTTTCAATTGTTCACTTTCTACTTTGCCCGATTTTTCAACCGTTTTCGAGTTATTCGCGATGTTTGAGCAAATAAGATGTATTTTACGTGCTCGTGTAACCATATGGCCGGTTTTTATGATGCGCCGTGTACATGTTTTTCTATTTACATGCCATTCAGTCAGTTGGAGTGGTACAGTACTTGACATGCCTCCATGACTATCCACATAAATTATATAACTACCTAATTGAGGACGATGAGTACTCAATATCCCACTTCAGGAGAAACTGTCAAGGACAGCAGTAAGTCGGTGCAGACTAGGTAGGCAGAATCATCATCGTATTCATATTGTATTCGTTTTGTGATACTATCGACCGATCGGAAAAACATTGCAACCATTGGAATCTTAGAAAATTAAAGATCCTGGTATTCCGAGTGGGAGGTTAGCTGCCTCTGAACTTTGACGAGGGAAAAATAGAAATAGTCAACCAATATATATATGTTGATTTCTCCTAACCCAAAGCTATCAAATCTGTTGCAAGAAACTGGCTCTATAAAATTTAGAAAAACTTTGATGGAAATAAAATTCCATACACAGCTAGATTTTCTTTGTTCAACACCGCATGCCGTTCAATTCTTTGCTACTTGTGGCAATTAGTATTTCAAAGACATAAGGACTTTTATCAATTTTTTGTGCCAAATATATTTGGTTTACGTGATTCAACACCAAATTACATGCCATATTTGGATTATCCTGCTGACTTAATTTTTGTTCATACAATAGAACTACATACAAGGACAGGCAAAAATTCCACCCAATTCATTTTTTATCATTTTCTCGATAAAAGAAAATTCTGCCCTTAATTTGTCTCATTGTTTTTACCAATAAATATTTGTTTATGCTATGTTTTAAATTTGGAATATCAATTAGAGGTAAATACCCTTAATCCTTTATCCAAAACAAGGATAAAGGATTTTTCCATGTTTACTTTTTACGGGAATTAAAATGTTTATGAAGTCTCATTTGTAACATGAGGCAAAAACTGTTTAGTTTTCAGCTTTGTTTTCTTAATTTCAATTTTTAAACTTAAAAATGCCATTTAGTGTTGACGATGTATGTTGCGCGTGGTGGTGGCACTTATTGATGATGGACGTTCCATCAGGTATGCGGGTGTTGCCATCAGAGTTCCCCCACAAAACACTGCGAGACGCCGTTAGACGTTTTCGAGAAACGGGGTCCATAGAAGGCCCGGTTCTGGACGCCCTAGGGTAACACCACAGGTTGAACGTTTTTTGACTTTGAGAATTTTGCGAAACCGGCACCTTACTGTTGTTCAAGCGATTCATCAGCTCCAGGAAGTTCGAGGTGTCCAAATTTCTGAACGCATTGCTCGAAGAAGATTAAATCAGTATGGACTGATTGCTAAGAGTACCAGAATACGTACGTAAGAGGACCAGAACACACAGAGTTGCACAGCATTTGCTGGAGAACACAGCCATTGGCCTTTGGAAGATTGGTCTTCTGTACTTTTAACAGATGGACGTACATTTGCTCTACCATCTCCAGATGGGCGTGAAAGAGTGTGAAGAAGGCGAAATGAAAGGTACGAAGGTTGTAATTTTTCCTTTTCAACGTAGCTTAGAGATGGTGTGGGCGGGAATCTCAATGGAGAGTCACAAGGAGTGACTGTTATTCGTGGAGGGTTTTTGACGGCCACTGGTATGTGGATGAAAATTTGGAACATCATGCGTTACCTATCCTCGATGAAATCAGCGACAATCCTATTCTAACGCACGATAATGCCAGTCCGCATGTCGCTCGCATAGTACAAACCTTCAACAGCATAACTTCAAGGTCTTAACCTGGCCAGCCCGTTCTCTAGACTTGAACCACATCAGCATTTATGGGATAACCTCAAAAGACGAAGCACGTACATCATTTCCTGATCTTGAAAGGACTCTTCATGAAGAATGAGCTAACCTCCAACAAAGAGACATTTCCAGACTGGTAGTAAGTCTTCGAGACATAATTAACGTAAAAGGAGAAATTACGCGATATTGAAATGTTAATTAAAAATTTAAAACAAAATTAAAATAAATTTTTTCTGAACGTCTTTTTTTAAATTTTCATTTTCCTTAGCATTTTACATTTTTTAACTTTTTTAGAGAAAGACTCAATTATTAAACGATAAAAACCGTAAAACTTTGATTAATATATAAAAATATAGTTTTTTGCTTGTCAGTGTATATTATCAAGTCTATCAATGACTATTACAGCTCTTGAAATTATTCACAAAAATAATTTCTGACTAGCCGATGGAATCGTTTAGCATATGATCTAAATTCTAATTTCTATATTTTACAGAATATTTCACAACAATCCTCCAAAGAGTAATGGTTGACCACAGAGAATCTCTATTTTTTTAAATCTCCATAAAGAACTGAGCTAAATTAGCCACATTCTTAATGATCAAGCTACTAGGTTTCGATCTTCGATGGTTGCTAAAACTTTAGTGCGAACAACGGTCAACTGTGAACCGAGGAAAGAGGTCGAAAGGTTGCAATGTTCATTATGCAATTCGAAAAAGAACACCTTAATCCTCTTGGACGTTTTAACTTTTTCGCTTAGTGTTCTGTGATAGCAGAAATTTACGTCTTGCATCAGTTTTCGAAAGGACTGACCGGAACCGGATTGATATGTTTACTTAGCTCATTAAATAAACACATTAGGGCACTTGCCCAGTACACATTGGCTAATTAATGACAGTATTACTATATTAGTTATTAAATCCTAATAACTAAATTATTAAACCGATCGTTGTTAAGGTAGATTTTTGCAAATTAATTTGTCAATTATTCAATTATACGTAATGTCCATTCCATGAACTATGATTCACTCTTTTTATCTTATACTGTTCATCAGTATCCGGCTGATTAGAATGAATTTCGTGGCTATTGTTGGCCTAAGTTCGCAATAATTTCTTGCTCCAATTTTTAACCTGATAAAATTGTAAAGATTTTATTTTAAATGAAAGATAATTACCGAAGGGCAATTTTTCACCGAACATAACCCCAGGATCTGATACATGTGATATTCTACGTAAAGCGAAAGAATTTAGATTCTAAAGCCAGAAACACACTTACCCGATGCTACGCCATGCGACGCTACCCAATGCTACCGACGCAAATCAAAACTCCGATTTTCCATGCATAAGGTTGCATTACCCCCGAGCACATCTACCCGATGCTATACCACGCTAACCTACCGATACCCACTGTCCAGATTTACGTCGGATCGCATCGAGTACAGTCGAAGACAAAAGAACCGGACACTCATATTTTTATTCAAACTACATGTATTATTGTCGTTATATTAATTACAACATACTTATTTTAATATAAACCAAATTAACTGTGATTAAAAATTAATTAGTTTTTATTTAAAAAATTAATTTTAATCGTTTGGTAGAAAATTAATCAAAACACCGAAATACGATTTTTTGATATAATGAATTTAACTAACAATTTATTTTACTCGCTTCGGCGGTACATATACTAAAATTGTAACAATTTATTACACGGTTTTGCTCATAAAATTTAATTAACAATTTATTTCATAGTTTTGCTCGTAAAATTACACCATTTTGTAATGTCGGGTAGCATCAGAACAGGACACTCATATTTTTTGTAGTTTATTTCAAACTAAGTACATGTAATTTTGTCGTTATATTAATTACAACATGCTATTTTAATGTAAACCAAATTAAACGAGATCAAAAATGCATAAGTTTTTATAAACATTGTTTAATTAGATGGTTAGGAGTAACTTTATTTAAAACAATTAAGTTTAACAAACACTTTATTAGATGGTTGTGCTCGTAAAATTTAACTAACAATTTATTACAAGGTTTTGCTCAAAATAGTGCATTAAGATCAAAAGATTGTGATAGTGATTATTGTGATAAACGCTGTGTAGTGTGTACTGTACGCGACGGGTGCTTGCGTCGATAGATGTGCACACCCCACCAAAACGTGGCAAGGCGTCGGGTAGCATCGGGTAAGTGTGTTCCTGGCCTAAGTCTAGGTAAATGTTAATTCGGGTCTGTGTAAATAATGAAGAATGGAAAGACTATGGATTGAAACATTTTTGGCGCATCTGGGAATAAGAGGAACTTTAGTGAAAAAGGGTTTGATATCAATAAGAAAAATATTTTTAAAAATTGGTCCTAAATGAGATCCTCCGGAAGTGTGCAAAATGTCTTTCGGTTTTTATGATTTTAACTGTTTGAGATCTACCGAGAAAAGAACTGTTCAACCATTTTAGTATTTCCAGCCTCATAGGATTCAAGTTTGGACAATAAGAGAGTATGGTAGAGTGGGTCGAATTCATTGGAGAAGTCAATGTAGACACATAAGATTTAAGGCCTTTATTCATAGACTGTAATATGTAATGCTGGAGTGTTAGCAGATTTGTTTTGAGAATGGTAGGACGACCTGCGAAGAATCCAATTTTGCTCGGTATGTTCATCTTTTGAAAATCAAAAGTCAAATAAAAATTGATAGTGGATACAAATACCTTGAGAACGAAGGGTAGCAAAAAAATGGGCCTATATTCAGTTATCACCACTTTTTAAAATTAGCATTAATGTAGCAAGTTGTTTTCATATTGCGGGAAGTAGCCAAGGTTTCTGGAGAGATTGGAAATAATATGTAAATTTCAGAAAAACATTTTCATTATTGTGCCAACGTTTCGATCTTTATTGAGATCATCTTCAGGGCTCAAAGTGTTTGTTTTCTGCGTAATTGTGCCATTCTTGCGTATAGTGCCCACGCAAGAATGGCACAATTAGAAGGCCGATAACAAACGCTTTGAGCCCTGAAGATGATCTCAATAAAGATAGAAACGTAGCACGATAAAGAAAATGTTTTTCTGAAACCTACATCACACCAGACCGCATCTCACGATTTCCGAATAATAATAACTAACGGTCACTAATCACCACACATAATATGTAAGATCTAGATACGCTAGAGATGGATATATACAGGGTGAATTGCTACTCGTGCTACAAACTTCTCCAGTAGATTCTTCACCCTAAAATGAACAAAAAAGTTCATATTGTCCATGGTCCGATTCTCAACCATTTCAGAGTAATTTCGCTTTTTATCGATTTTGAAAGATATCACGTCCTGGCGTCGGAAAATCGTGATATCTTTTAATCTAAACATTTCTCTGAAAATCTAATAGCACCGTTGAAATTCCCGTTAATTTTTCAATAAGAAGATGACGGTGGCAAAATGTTTGGGCTAATTTTTTGTGTTTTATTTCAGCCAGAACTACAAAAAGAGTGGAAAATTGTGTAAATCGGAAAGTGTATAAAGTAATCCAGAGTTTCTAATTTTAGTCTCAGAAGGCAGCAAATTTGAGGAAAACTACCTGATTTAATAACGCTTCCAACGCACTCGTCATTTTCTTATTTAGTGGTTGTGAGACCAAGATGTTGATGACAAAAAGAGAAAAAATGGTGGTTCAAGGATTGCTAATGTTTGAGAGTGACTTGCTACTCGTGCTACAAACTTCACCAGTAGATTCTTGACCCTAAAATGAACAAAAAAGTTCATATTGACCATGGTCCGATTCTCAACCATTTCAGAGTAATTTCGCTTTTTATCGATTTTGAAAGATATCACGTCCTGGCGTCGGAAAATCGTGATATCTTTTAATCTAAACATTTCTCTTAAAATCTATAAGCACCGTTGAAATCCCCGTTAATTTTTCAATAAGAAGATGAAGGTGGCAAAACGTTTGGGTCTTTCTTCCTTGACCTTCTAGCTGTTTGTAAACTTCTTAAGCATTACATACTAAATGGGCATTAAATTAAATTAAAAAATTTCAATGGAATTATGATTTTGATTCTCTCTAAAAATTAACGGGGATTTCAACGGTGCTTATAGATTTTAAGAGAAATGTTTAGATTAAAAGATATCACGATTTTCCGACGCCAGGACGTGATATCTTTCAAAATCGATAAAAAGCGAAATTACTCTGAAATGGTTGAGAATCGGACCATGGACAATATGAACTTTTTTGTTCAATTTAGGGTGAAGAATCTACTGGAGAAGTTTGTAGCACGAGTAGCAATTCACCCTGTATATATATATAAGCTAATGTTCGTATGTGTGTTCACTTTTGTACACTTTAGGTACAAAAACTACTGAATTCTGGACTAAAAAAATTCTGACGACTGAGTTTGCCTGCAAAATGGGAGGAACAAGGATGCTTACTCAGCCCTGTACTGTTCTCACTCTTCCTTAACGACCTGGAGGAGGAACTGTGCGGAAGAGTAATTATTAATAGAAGAAAAATAAGAACATTAATTTATGTAGACGACATAATGCTGTTGGCCCCTACACCCACATCTCTCCAGCTCGTGATAAGGGATTTAGAAGGATAGTTCACTAGATGATGCTACAATTTCTGCTCATCCAAATCACGCCATTTATATGCAATCATAATATCAATTTATTCACCATCAAATCTAAATGAATTCTGGAGACATTCTGCATTGACTTAAAAGAAGTTTAAACAGCGACATGCAATTCACATCAGAAATGCATAATTTGGTTTTGATTGAAAACATGTTTGTTAATTGTTACAACTGGGAGTGACATCACCTAATCGACTAGATGATGACGTATTTCATACTGAATTACAAAAATCGACATCAATGAATTAAATATATTTGTACAAGCTAATGCTCAAATGTTATCTGAAGAACAAAACCATGTTTACGATGCAATCTTATTAACAGGTGATTTTCGACAGTCATTACCTGTTATTCCATGTTCAACATCAGCTGACGAACTAAATGCGTGTTTGAAAATACCGCATTTGTGGTGATATGTTAAGAAATTTTCACTAAAACGTGCGTGTTAATTTACAAAACGATCCTTCTGGATTTTGGATGGAACATTTTGCTATACAATTATTGGATACTGGAAATGGGAGAATTACAATTGAAGAAATGACAACAGCCAGCAAAAACCATTAAATTACCAAACGATTTTTATATCACTCACAAGAAGAATTGTTTCAACGGGTATTTCCAGAAATCAAAGGAAATTACAAAAATCATCACTGGTTAAATGAACGTATTAAATATAATAAAATGTGGGTGACAATTTCATTATTATCAACTTTCAACATATATTACCAGAAGAAACAGTTACTTACAAATCAATAGAAACTGTTATAGATCAAGTTGAGGCCGTAAAGTATCCAACTGAATTCTTAAATTAACTCGATTTATCTAGATTGCCACCACACATGATTAATCTGAAGATTGGTGTTCCTATCAATCTATTTATTGGGTTGTCCGGAAAATAATGCAGGATTTTGGTATTAAACAAAAAAAAAGAAACTAGTTACTTTAAAGCAATGTTCTTTAATCAAAATAATTTCCCATACTCTCAATACATTTCTCCCAACGTGTTGGTAACTTATTAATTCCGTCTGAGTAGAATTCAGAATTTTTAGAATTGATAAAGTCAATAAATGCATTTTCCAGTTCCGTTTGATTTTTGAATATTATGTGTTGTAAGTAGTGGTCCAGGTGTCTAAAAAAATGGTAGTCAGTAGGCGAGAGGTCCGGAGAGTAGGGTGGGTGAGGCAAAGTTTCATAGCCAAGCTCCAATAATTTTTGTGACGTTACACGTAACACATGTGGTCGAGCGTTGTCATGCAACAAAATGGGCCCTTTCCGATTGACCAAAGAGGGCTTCATTACTGCCAATTTCTGATGCATGGTATTAATTTGGTTACAGTATGATTCAGCATTGATGGTTTCGCCAGGATTTAAGAAGCTGTAGTGTATTAAACCAAATGAAGCCCACCATACCGTAACCATTACCTTTTTTTGATGAGTTGGGGGCTTTGGAGCTTCTCCTTTGTCGAGCCACTGTCCAGAACGTCTAGTGTTATCGTAGAGAATCCACTTTTCGTCACATGTAACAATTCTGGCCAGAAATGGGTCATTTTTGTTTCGACAAAGAAGTGATGCACAAACATCAAAGCGCTGATTTTTTGGCGATCGTTTAATGAGTGTGGAACCCAATTTTCGAGTTTTTTCACTTTTCCAATCGCCTTGAGGTGGTCAGCGACGGTCGTTTTACTGACTGTGAGTTGCTCTGCAAGTTCTCGAACAGTTGTTTTGGGGTTTTCTTCCACCACTGATCGCAGAACATCATCATTAAGAGAGGAAGGCCTTCCACGACCTTCTTCATCTTCAAGGCTGAAATCTCCCTCCCGAAATTTTTTAAACCACCTTTGCACAGTGCACTCATTAACACAACCCTCGCCCCAGACTTGGTTAATGTTTCTAGCCGTTTGGGCTCCGCTTCGGCCGAGTTTAAACTCGTAAAAGAAAATCGTACGAAATTCTCGCTTTGACATTATAAGGATGACTGAATTATTTCCAAGTAGCGGAATGCTACAGAGGTAAACAAACAATATCATTTGGAAGAGGATTAATAAGTGTTGACATTCAGTAATCCTGTAAACGTAAACAGAATATTTTATATAGATTTTTTTTAATGAAAACTTAAAATCCTGCATTATTTTCCGGACAACCCAATAGAAACATCGACCACCCTGATTTGGTCATCGAACCAACAATTTTCATAAGCAAATTTAAAGGAGAGGATGTGCTAATATACCAACGATGCCGACAGATATGCCATTCTAATTCAAACTATTGCAATTTATTAAATTGGCTTTTAAAATAAGTAAATTCACTAATTTCGAGGTCCGCTTGACCAATTAAAAAAAGGAAAAATGGCAAAAAGGAGGGAAAATTCAAAAGGTGCGTTGAGATGAGAAGTTGGTGTCCGATTGGATCGAGGTCGCGATAGCTCAAGTTGTAGAGCAGAGGCGTATCAAGCCGAAGATCGTGGGTTCGAATCCCGCTCGTGCCATTGGCTTTTTTATCTCAACTAAAAACCTTAATTAATTTAAAATAAGGATAAACAGGATTAGGTCAATACTTTTCTAATAGGCGATTATATGATATATGCTCACGTGAAGGAAAACCAACTGAATGGTAGTATCTATGCCAAATGAAATCAACAAAAACATATATCTTAGATCATTGCAATGAACTTGAAGCTAAGTAGAACAGTAAACACAATTTATAGAAGAATTGTAGAATAAAAATATAACAAAAATTCTTTATCAACATCCGGTCAACGATGGGTAGTTTTGTTATAAAACTACCCCCTGCAAATCCAAACATAAGGAATTATTTGATTTCAACCTGTCCTAAATTAAAAGTTTATTTTGACAGTCCACCGGCTATTTGTACATTCCTAAGGTCTTATTTATTTTGTAATAATTCTATCCGCGATAAAATCATGAGGAGGTGATAACAGGAAAAAAATATTGCGAAAACAAAACGATGTCAACATATTGGTCACATGTCCCTACGTCGTAGGGATTTCGATTTTCAAAATAAAATATGTTTAAACCTTTAAACATTAGAAAAATCTGGTTTCCTATTGGTAAAAACGACCTAGATTCCAATAACTCATTTTAGATAATTATTAAAGAAGTACAAGATACAATGAATACAAATCCTTTACAATTGTTTTATAAAATTTGCGAAATCTTTTTTTTTCTTGTTGAAGAATTGGGACAAAGATAATACGATAATTATTTTTTTGAACAGCTAGTAGCAAATTAGATTATCTCAGGGAGTTGACTTTATCTTTTACAAAATTGAGAGGGGGAGGCCAAAAAGCTTTTTGATAACAAAACTTGGTAATTTCTCAATGACGTCATGCTGCTGATATCATTAAATCAGATTCTGTCGAATTCTGTTAAATACCATTTTAGCTGTAGACGACACCTTCTTCAAACGATATTGGAATTGACCATTTCAACAGGTAATGTTGTAATTTGTAAGGAAAACTGGCATTTTCCCAAGATTTGGTGGAACTCCGTCGTCAAAGATGAATGTCAATGAATGATATACAATCTTTGAAGAAAAACTGTAAGTGCAAAAAATAATCACCTTAGATTTGACAAGGTTAACAGACAAATTACATTTCTCACATCTTTCTAATATTTTTTGTCAGCTACGAACAGCACATCTTCAGAGGATTATATAACTATATAATCTCTTCTCTCAACTCCTAGCTATATGCTATTTTTAAAGATACCCAAGGACAGCTAGTTAGTAATGTAAACAGCTAGCTACTTTACACCGTCTGGATGCCCTATGCTGTACATGCAACTCTTAAGACTGATAGGCCAAAAAGTGATAAACGGATTCAATTGCCTGAGAGTTGCATACTAAACAGAAAACCAGGTCACTTCTAATCCAAATAAACACACGCAGCTCATATAAACAAAGATCATCTATTGTTTAACATCAAACAATGTCGTTGAAGTTTTTAACTCTTAACATAAGGACAAGTGAGAAGAGGCTAGGCCACCAGAAGCACAATCATTGCGATGTTGGGTGTTCATCTTAGATAAAAGAACAGAAAAATGGATATTCCAGCCTCAGCTGTTTGATATGGAAAAGGAAAAATCAATATCTCACTTTAAGAATAGCAACCTTCAATGGGACAACCCGAAATTCTACTCTTGTCTGATTTTAATCAACATTTGAATCTGGGTGTTTTGCGGTGATTATTTAAAATTAGGAGTTTGACTTCACAACGGACACCTCCCCAGGTGGCGGACCAGAATCATCCAGAGAAGAAGGTAATCTCCAACCCGTCGTGAAGAAAATATCTTTAGGGAAAGATGAACCTGACTAAAAATTCCTGGTGGATGGGGGTTGGGAGTGGGGCCATCACCCCTCCCAGAAAAAGAACAAACGTTACGGAACCAATTAACAGCCAGAAATCACATGTGGCTGAAATAAAGCCGCCTCAGGTCGATTGGTCACTTGGAAAGGATACCAGAGGACAGGAATGTAAAGAAAGTTTGCTCGAGTAAGCCAGGTTGTACACGGCTGCGAGGATTGAGTAGAAAGAATAGTTGGACTACGTCGAGAACTACCTCAGAAAGATGAAGATTGGAGGTGACGCGCGGAGGGCAGAAGAGGCTGGGCCAGCATTGTTGCCGAGGTGAAGGAGTAGTAGTAGCAGTTTTAAAATGACGAATGAGCTGCTTTGCCTAAATTGGATGATGATTTCTGCCCTGTACTCTCTATGTAAAGTTCAGAGAGAACGGTCCATTTCTTAGACGAATGAACACAATTTTAAAAGAAATTCGTATGCTCTACCTATGCCGCAGTCCCCTGTCTAGATACTGGGCTAAACTTTGAACTTACTCTACTGGTAAAATATTGCAGCATGACAATGCAAGTACATTTATGTTAAAAAACTAAATATATACTTAATGTTTGTACAATTTTCTAATTTATTTTTGGATTTACTTTGATGTTCTTTAACTTTTTCTCCTTCTTTTTAATTTTTTTCTATTGTTCTGTTCTTTTGTTGCTTTATGTTTTCATTCACCTCCGGCAGATGGAATTTTCCGTGCCGTTCAGTGCTGTTATTAGCAGAATTGATCGGATAATCACTGAAACGCTATTCAATTCGATTTTAAAGACAAATTTGATAATTAAAAAAAAAATTCTAACTTGATAAAAACCGAAGACGTAGATAGCGACGCTAAACGTTTTTCCGGGAGCTTTTGATCATGACGCAAAGCCCTTGTGTTTTCAACCAAAAACCGATTTTCAACATGTTGGAAAACATTCTTATTAAAAATATTATCACATATTGAAAAGCACGGGACTTAAGTATAATGAAGTAAAGAAAAAATTGATCAATAATTTCCAGTAAATTTGCCCATTTATTACGTACTGAACGCATTTCAATATTTGAATGCCTAAAACAACTTCATCTACACATTAAAATAAATAAACCAAACCAAGCCAAAAATATTTTAAATAAAAAAAGAAAATTTACCTGTCTTAAAATTTATGTACCAAAATATTTTCCATCAGTTGCCAATTTCATTGTAAGCGTCCTACACACCTTATCGTACTGAGCACGTTGTTATCGTTTTTACTTAAATATTGATTTTAATCTTCTTTTATATTGATACACACAGGCGTAATAATGTGAATCGGAACTGTCAGATAAAGAACTAATCGTCAAGTTTACACCTATCAATAACCATTGAAAATAACACGTTAAAAACGAGAGACGTTTTTGCCAGTCATCGTTGCCTGCAGGGCTTATAATTGCTGATAATTTTTCATAAGAGAATCTCAGCGCCTAAACACCTAAACCTAAAGGACAGAAAACTTTTTTTAGCCTAATCTTGTAAAATAATCGGCTATCTTTGTTGGATTTTATAATTCATGTTTTGCTAAAATTATTATTGTTTTCTATTTACATTATATATATGTAATTGACATGAGTTTGCACCAACTCCCTGAGCACAGTTTTTGACTGTCTTGTGTGCTCTTGTTCGAGACAAACCACGAGCTGGAGCGTCTTGACCAGATGGTTGTTTGGGCACTCTGACACAGGTCTGAAGGGTAATGGAAAGGCTTAACCACTGGCCCTCTGATGCTCAAAATGCAATAACAACATGGCTAAAAGAAAGTGACATAAACATTGGGCTGGATTGGCAGAGAAGCTTTCATGTATTAAGAGCACTGTGATAGGTAAACCTCAGAGGACCTGACTTATGGTCATCCTCCACTCGATTAAGAATAGGCCATGTGACAATTTACTTTTAGACCATGTGATATATCAAGTACTCCACTACCTTGAGTGAACTGGTTTGTAAATAAGTAAGAATGCATTTAAGAAAGAATGAGAGAGTAATTTATTGAGGAACTGATTGCGTTCTGAGTTGAAATGACCAAGCCTCAGGAGCCCAACTTCGGCGACTGGTCAGACAAAACAGGTCTGACATCCTCAAGCCTGTTTTTCATATATGTTCAACATGCAGAAAAAGGTTGCTGGATTTGTCCCACCTAATTGAAGAGCAATTCCTTGTCTTTATATAGAAAGTGGTAGGAATGCAACCCAATATTAGAATTGTTCTTGAGAATGGCAGCACGAATCTGGGTCATCTGTTCCAATTCTTGGAGGAAACAGGGTTGTTTTAGTGTATATATTGTTGTCTAACAGTGTGATGAGAGTGAATGTATTTATTAGTGTGAATGTGTAGTGTGAGAAGGCCAGTAATGTTACATGATTTCGACCCTCAATTATAATTAGTTATATAAAAAAAGGATGATAAAGGAATATCAAATAATACACTACCTCAAATGGTAAGTAAATAAGAAAGAATGAATTTCAGAGTGAGTAAGAGTGTAAATGGTTTTACAAAATGATTTCATTGTGTGCTGAAATGACCTACCCATTGATGGCCCTTGGAGAGGATGGAAAAGATCGAGGTCTGACTGGACTACGAACACCCAGGTTGGATGATTCTCAAGGCCTGCTGGTAATTTATTGTAAATTACAAAAGCTGAAATTGCCGGTGGACTGCAAGAAATGATAGGCTCAATTCTGTATATACATGCAGGTACATGCGTATGTAGATTTGAGCTTATATAAATCAGTAACCAACACATGATATACAATAAACACGTTAACATTGGTCTTAACATGTGATCTTACATTTGTAGTTATATGTTAAATACATGCAACTGCAATAATGTGAGATTTCTCCATGCGGTCTGTGGTCTTTATCGATTATTTTGTTCTGCCTTTCCTCGCTGATTCACATATGGTTCAAAAATTGCCTTGACCACAATTTGACCCCAACATATGTACAACTTAACTCATATACAAACAGACAAACTAAATAAGACCTACTTGAGTCACACTTAGAAATAACCAATATGAGAGAAAATATGGTGAGAAAAAAATTAGTGATAGATCTTTTTCCTACAAAACCAGTGTGAATTGACAGACCAAAATGATCGATAACAATCATAATACAATATTGCTTATGCAGAAAACCCTTTTCTTTCAATGCATCACAACATTGCTGATCGATGATCACCAAGAATAAGCAGAGTTGCTTAACCATTTTGGCAAACCGAAGATGGCTCATATTGTTTATAATCGATCTGGTGCTTTTTAATCATAATATCCAATTTGATCTCAACCATTCATTTCGAAATTACGAATGAATAATCATATTATTTGTTAACCTATTAAATTATTAATTTCATTTTCAAAGCCCTGATGAAGAGGATAATTATATTCTTTGAAAGCTTGACAAAGGAACTCAGTGTTTTCTTTCTAACCCCTGATCATTTTTCTAACATATATTTATAATTGAATGACAGTTACGCATTCACTGTTTCTTTAGTAATTACGATAGATTATTGTAAATTAAAGCTTAATGGTTTCTTTTATAGAGAAGAGTAGTCTTATGTAAACTTGCCTGCCACAATTGCCTAGATGCTAGGCCCTAGCATATTCACTGTATACCACATTTTTACATAGGCATGGGGACGCCTACAGTCAAATATTGCTGCAAAATTTTTTAAACAAAATTGAAAATAATTTATGCAATGATAAACTAGTAGAAACTAACAATGATTATTTGTCATTTCTGATAAAATTTCTCAGCACTATTGTTATATTGTGAAATGTTCTGAGATATGCAAAGTCATCAACCCACAATTTGGTTATCTATAATCCTGGTCCTGTACTAGATGTTTTTGTCTGTACAAAAAGTTCAAGCTAATCTATCAATATGATTAAAATTGTTGTTGAATAGAGTAAACATATAAACATTAAGCAATAATAGAGGCTCTCTGAGAACGAGCGACAATCAATTTTTATAAAGTACTCTCAAGCAGAAGGATTTGTATTAGATTATAGGATATTAGATTATACTACATCAGATGTTCTGTTTTATATATAGCTAGAACCCCTCATCAGAATTTAGGTCTTACTTTTGCACAGACCCTATGAAGTGATCAGTGGCGATCAGATTATACACACATCAATTGTTATAAAACTAATACGAAAAAAATTGTCAATTTAAAATCACAAAATTAAATTCTTTTCTTTAAATTATTGACAATATAAAGTTGCATTAAACAGTAAAATAAAATTGTCTATGAATTATTTTCAGTTACATATCATCTGCCTCTGCTCTCTATGGAAAAATTTCACTGAATAATTACTCAACTCTATAACTTGGTCTTAAAATAAAACATTACAAATCAAAAATAGACTGTTTTCTTATTTGGCTTGTTTTCTTGTACAAGATAATTGGAAAAAATTCAAAAACAAACTGTTAAAAACATGTTTTAACTGCATTAAATTCCTTCTGGGGGTGAATTAAAACTAATAATATAATAGATAATTAAAATAAGTAAATAAAATCAGCCTACCAATCAACCCATGAAATCAATAGGTCCGTTAATTTTTTTATATTTCATTATATGTTTTTAAAAAATGATTAGTTTCATTTATTTTGTACATATAATTTTAATAATTATTTTTAATTGAATTAAATTGTTATCAGAGCATGGACATCAAGTAAGCATGGCATGTCAAAGGAAACCTCTGAAAGCCAATTCCTACTGGTATACTGACAACTCAAAAACATGTAAAGACACAGCTAAGTCCTTGAGATGAATCTGAAGACTGAAAATTTGACAACTAATTAATTTTGGCAATCCATGTTGGCAACGGGCTTGTAATTGGAAAAAATCATAAAATCATAATGAATTTTCTTTTAAAACTCAGAAATTAATTCGATATAACATTTGAAAAAGAGCCCAAAGCTTATATTGGAATGGAGTTGAAAAATGAGCCAGAAAATCTGTTTCTCAATCAGCAACAAAATTACATAGACAAAATTCTCACTGAATTTAATATGAACTTGTCAAAAAAGTAAGAACCCCATCTACTCCTGGCTGCGAACATGAGAACCTGACAGAGATTACCCATATCGTGAAGCTGTAGGAAGACTTCTCTACCTTTCAAATCCTACCAGACCAGACATAACTTTCACTGTAAATACTGCCTCTAGGAGAGTAGAAAATCCAAATGAAGGAGATGTTTTGAAGGTAAAAAGAATTTTCAGATACCTTCAAGGCACCAAAGACGTCAAAATAAAATATTCAACTGGACAAGATTATCTACAACTGGATGCTTATTGTGATTCAGACTATGCAAATGATTCAGAATCTTGTCGAAGCACTAGTGGGTTCATCATGCTCTACTGTGGTGGAGCTGTCTCATGGTCAACTAGACGCCAACCAGTTGTTTCAACCAGCACTGCAGAAGCTGAATTTATTAGTGCCAGTGTATGTGTTAAAGAAGTGCTTTTTCTTAAATCTCTGTTCAAAGAGCTCACTAATCAAAATTTAATTGTAAATTTATACATAGATAATTTAAGTATGATCAATATGATCAAAAATTGTTGCGATGATGGAAACATCCAAACATATTGATGTTAGATTTAAGTTTATTCTTTAGAAAGTCAATGAGAATAAGTTTGCTTTAAAGCATTGTCCAACTGAAGTACAATTAGCAGATGCTTTTAAAAAATCATTGACTCCTGCTAACTTTGAAAAATTGAGAATCAAATTTTTTTTTTTTAAATGTTTTTGTTTAATATGTTCAAACACTCTACTAGAAATATTTAATTATTTGTAGATTCAAATTTAAGGGAGAATGTTGGAATGTAAATTTGAATTGTTATGAAAAAAGCGGAACATGCGCACTAACACTTGTTCTCGTACAATGTTATATAATTGTAAGACCTGTAGTCAAGGTAGATATTTCAGAATTCAGACTGTAAAAATAATATCTAATATAAAACACCTTTTCTTTTATTTCTTTATAGTACAATACATTCATGTACAGAGTCCAGCCCACCGGCAATTCCAGCTTTTGTGCAATGTACAATAAATTGCCGGCAGGCCTCAGGTGCCAATCTGCCAATTGCCAAGCCCACCCCTAGTGTTAACAATCTGGGATCAGACCATGGGTCTTGTCCGTCTAGCTGAAAAGGTTAGGCTTCCAGTAATTATCAACAGCTATGTCATTTCAGTTCTTATACACATTACACTCTCATTCTTTCTTAAATACATTCTTACTTACTTACAAATATTATATAATTAACCTAATTGGGGGTCGAAACTCAATATTATGCTATCGGCTTTGTCATACTTCACATTCATGCTAATTCGACACATACTGTTATACAAGAATACATAAGTTAAATTAAAACAACCCTGTTTCGTACTTGAATTGGAACAGAACACCCACATATGGTGGGTGGCACGGACCCATGTTGCCGTGCTTAAGAACAATTCACATGTTCAGTTGCATTCCTATGTGCTCTCTATATGAAGCCAAGGAATTAGGTGGGATAAATCAATCAACTTCTTATGCATTTTGCACATATATGCCTTTAGCCCAAGAGTTAAGGGTCCATGTGTCAACCTCAGGGGGGGTCAGAACTATGTCTTGTCCGTCCAGCTGCTGAGGTTGGGCTCCAGAAACTAATCAACAGCTAGATCATTTCAACTCAGAACGCAATCAATTCCTCAATTTCTTATATGCATCTTTCTTATTTAGAAACCATTCACTCAAGGTAGTGGAGTACTTGATATTCATCTATCACTATTTTCTATGACTAACCTAATTGAAGGTTGGTGGGGTACTCAATATTCCATCATTGGCCCTCTCTCACCACATTCATTCTAATAAATACATTCATTCCCAAAACACACTAGAGGACATAAAAATATCAGTAATATATACAATAATACAACCCTGTTTTCTCCAAAATTGAAACAGTGAACCCAAATACTTGCTACTGTGCTCAAAAACAATTTTCATATTGGGTGGTATTCCTACGCATTCTCTATACGGAACCTAGGAGTTGCTCCCTTCAATTAGACGGGGGAAAACAAACAACCTTTCTCTACATGTACAAAAGTAAGTTCTCACATGGCCTATTCTTAATTGAGTGAGGATGATCATTGTTCTACAAGTCAGGTCCTCAGAGGATCACTTATTGACAGTGCTCTTGAAACGTGAGATCTTATCTGCCGATTGGCAATCTGATAGTATCACATTCTATTATTAATGTTTTTTATTGTGTTGTTAGGGTCAGGGGGATGGACAACGTGGTGAATTTCGGAGATTGGAATGTCCTCCAAACCTATGAGTCTGAGTATCCAGCCAACAACCACAGTTTGTCGAGACACTTCAGCTCGTCATAATTTAATTTTTTATACAACAGTATAACACAGTATTGTTCACAGAAATGTCTATAAATACATAGATGCCTGTTCGTGAAAAAAAATTATTATCATAAATATAATAACTTCATTTTTATTATAGGTTTCATTTCAATAAAAATTATTTTCAACTATAATCAGGATTTCTACTGCTCAATACAGTGGCTTATTAAAAAATAATAATTTTTTTTTAAGTTCCTTTCTGTTTAGAGAACCTTCAACCTAGAGTGTTAAGAGATTACAAAATCAATAAGATTGATATATTTCTGATGATGTCATGTATGAATGATAGACACTTGCAATGCAGTTGTGAATTTACAATTATTTTTTCTAACTTTATTCAATTCTTTAAAATTATTGTGTATTATATGTTGTGTGTATGTACTTTAAATCAAGAGAAAATAAGTTAAATAGATAATTCTTTATTAAAAAAATCCAAATAAAATAAATAAAAAAAATTTAATACCTAATCTTGTATTTCCTAATTCACAAATTTATATTCTATTTTTTTCTTTTTTAAATTATCCCTACTTTATTTTCACCCTCTTCCTACCTATTAGTTTGTTACCCGTTCCTTTTAAATTGTACAAAAAAATAATTTAAAGTAGGGTTTAAAGTATTATCTCAACATTTTACCAGACTGTCAATTTGGCTTTTGAGCTCATCATCCCACTGCTAATCAACTCCACAGAGTTACAGGTTACATTACTTCATGTCTTGAGCAGAAACTGTACACGACTGGAGTGTTTTTAGATGTTTCTCAGACTTTTGTCAAAGTAGCAAGTAATATCCAAGCTAACTGGCATAGTAATACACAATTGTAAATATTAAGCAGAGCTGTGTTTACATAATGATAATGATACATACATAAAATGGATATGAAAATAGTGCATAAACTGATCTGACCATTTATATCTTCAGTGCAGGAATTGATTAAAAAATTTTGTTTAAAGGGTATTTCAACTACGAGGCTATTTGAACCATCGGGGTTCCAGTGTTTTTGAAATTGCTATGGTCCTGGCAAGGTTGTGGCTGAATCGGTCTTCAAGGAAATTTGAGATCTGTAAAAAGTTAAATATGTCAATCTATAGACATATTTAAGGTTGTTCTGCCCTGATGATGATCTTAAAATAAGGCGAAAGCTTGGCAGTAGCAACTAAATTTGCTTTCTTATTCAAGACCATACCTTGATCCAGGGAGTTTGTTTTGAAGAAATATCAAAATCTTCTAATTTAAACCTAATCTGCTGGTTGTATATAATAATATAAACAGTTGTAGGTGAAAATAAATGAAGTAAAAAATATATGAATATATCCCCCTCCTTGCAGGGAATTTCAATTGTTAGAAATTTGATGCCAAATAATGAAAATTATATCAAATGCATGTATATGTAAACACAAAAATGGTGTATTTAATTGTCTCATCACCATTGATTGGAATCAGTTCGACCAAATCAATAGTTTTAAAAGAAAAATTTTCTTTATCTAATTTTTCTTTTCACAAAAATTACAATATGGAAAAGGAAAATTCTCGTTCTACCACAATTCTGAAATAAGTTAATCTACAAGAGTTTAGCCCTTGGAGATTGTAAGCTCAATTAAAGTTTTTTGGATGTAAAACTGCCAACTGGCAGAAACTTGAGAACAGTTTATACCGGGAAATGTACTTAACTCAATCCATTCTACTTACCCTGAGGACTTTGTACATTTCAGGCTTCATGCAGTTGTAGATGAATTTTATCATGCCAACTCTTGTTTTACTTCCTTGTTTATTGTTCAAAGTTCATCAGCAGGTTTTGTCTATTTACGATATACATAAACTTTCACAACATTCAATTAACCACATTGTAAAATTCATTGGTTTTTTAAACAAAGAACAATTAATCTATACTTAATAGAGAATATTTATGTTGTTTAACTTTTATTTATAAATACCTTTTATTGAACAGCTGTTTGTACACCAAGAGGTACCCATGACTGTATATCCTTGTATTAATTTCTTTTGTCCTGCAGTCACATTAATTAATATTGATTAGCATTGAATTAACATTATACAATAAGAAAAAAAGTGCAATACTATCCTTAAGCCATGTGGTCTTTGGAGTTGATCTCTGACTCCATCTCGAACTCTTCCACAGGAGGAAAAAAAGAAAAAAATGACCATAATGGTTTATCATATATTTACATATTATTACATTAAATTGTATATTTAACATGGGAAAAACAATAACTTATTCACACACAAGCAATATATGAAATATACATGCCGAAAGTAATTTTTAAAAATGATACAATTATATAAAACTAGTACAAATGTTAAAAAATTATTTTGTGAGATTTTCTTCTTCGCCATTCTCCTCTTCTGGCAACGGCATGAAGAGCGGCTTAACTAATGGCTTCAGCACTCGTCCTTTTCGTATCGGCATATCGTTTCCAGTCCATGGGCTGTCCTGAGGTGTGTACAATTGTGGTGTCATCGCTGATCTGCATGGTGTGACTGCAGTCATTTTCTTTAATGGTGTCTCTTTATTATCAAGCTCTAAATAGAGGACAGTAGAGGAATAATAAAAAAGGAAAAAGTAAGATATTAAAAAAAAAAAGAAATTACTTATTTCAATTTGTTTTTTGTAATAAGCCCAACGAAGTTCTTCAAAACAGAATTCCCTTCCTCCTGTAAATACCTGCAAAAAGAAAGTCAAAAAATGAACTAGCTAGCTAATAATTTTGCTGGATTTGGCTCTTATATTTTATTGTATGTCATTTGGTCTGCTTATCCTTACTGGTTTGGTGTTAGCAAGATGATTAGAAATGACCAAATTATTTCTCACATCGCCTATAAGAAATGTCACAATTTGTAATTGGTTATTTTCGAATATTTTTGTCTGCTTATCCTTGCCATCATTATTGCTGGGTCTGTGCAGCAATAGTCAAAAATAGTCAAAACCATTTTATAAGTGACGTATATTAAAGTAATTCCTGCCATACAGAATTTGTTAGTTTGTCCAAATAGTCATGAAAACAAGTGACCGATCCAGACAAATATCGATAAGCCAACCCTCATGAACAGTGAACAATTTTTTAAGTTCAAGAGACAGAATGTTTTTTTTTCCTGCATGTTTGACAGATTAAGTAAGATTTTATTCTGTTTGTCGGTGTTTCTGATTATTCTATTCTTTTCATTTTTAAATTTTAGGCTTAAATAGTGTAAATGATGTGTGTTATTTATGTGTAGTTATGAGTTTGTTGTTGGTAAATGAAAAGTGCTTTTTTTGTACAGTTTTAAAATTTATTTATTTTTAAATTTGGATACCAGGAACTGGTGGAGTTCCCATGAGCACTGTAGCTTTACAGCTTATTTTATTCTTTCCTGGTTTCATTTTGACAGCTTGCAACAAAACGAGTGTAAATTGAGTCCTTGATGTGTTGCTGTTCTTCCATAAAAAAACTCATTTTTGAACATGGACAGGATTGAATTAAGGTTCTCTGAGACCCGATCCAATGACGAGTGCCACCTCAGGGTGGTTTTTTAAATTTTATCTTGACAAATAACTAATTTTTAATACATTGGGTTCAAATTCAGGGCTTGTGTATTTCAAACTGAGAGTATTTGGAAATATCAATCGGAATCCCTGGGGTTAGATCGGCCTTGAATTCAGGACCACTGAGATTTGAACCAAAGGCTCGTACAATAATGAAAACGCTGTGCCAAAGCTTTTACACGTTCAATTTGGGAGCTGTTTCGTGTGACGTGTTTACCTCAAATTTTGGTAGATTTCCCTTCGCCCCAGGGTATGGTGATTTGAACAGCATCATTGGGTTTGGCTGTATTTCTGCTTTGCGCAACTTAAGCACTTTTGAAGAAGCTGGTGTCGGGTTGCTGCTAGGAGGTTTTGGAGGAGTCAAGTCTTCATCTGAGTCCACACAAACTGTAGAAATAAAAAATAATAATTAAAATGTATTAGACACCACATTGATGTCAAGTACCCTCAAAAGTAGGTGTAGACGGCACAGGAACTGGGGTGGATAATACGGGAGCTTTCTTTTTCAACCCTTGGTTCCACGGACCGGGTTTCAACGTATTTTCCTTGTGAGTCAATTCACTGTTTACAATATTTAACTTTTGCTTGGAGTTGGATCCAAATAAAGTTTCTCCAATTTCGTCTTCCTTTCAAAAAGTAATTAATTTTGAAAAAATGACTAAAAACACATTAGCATATTTAAAATGAAGTTACAACACAAGCAATGTACTATTTACAACAAAAATCAATTCAATTCAAGAATAAAAAAATAAATCAAAAGGTTTGTTCTGTTAATTTTTCTGATTATTTTTACACTCATTACAAATTCATAAAAATATATGTATTAAAATAAAAAATAATACCTTATAAACAGAAAATGTAGCATTATCTTTTTTAATTTTGTTTGAAGAAGACAAAACTGAAAATTTCCCAGGGGCTGTAGAGGAGGTTCGCATTGAGGTCACCTTTTTAAGCTTCCCCAATACTTGCCTTTGCCTCTCTGAAGTTTCGGCTGAAACTTGTTTTTCTGGGCAAGGCAGTTCACCACCCATCATCCGTCGTCCAACGCTCATCTGAAACTGGCTGAAATATAACACTGATCAGACTGATGTTTTGACATCACAACCGAAGAACCTTACACATGAGCGTTCTGCAGAATATCGTACGGCTCGGCATGGGTCGAAAGGCCTAATTGGTAGATTTGATCGGCCCTTTTTACATCCATATTCCTGTCAAGTGCATCGGCCCAGGCTTTGTAAAACATGGAACACATGGTGCCTAAGCCCTGGCCGTAAACCATTTGAAACAGTTCGATGTCGTTTTCTTGAGATTCGATCTGTTAAAAAGAAAACTCAGGATAAGAATGGAAATATCGATTAAATCCAAGGACTTACGTATTTTATAATTAACCCTATGAATCTAGGATCTTGTTTGTAACGATCATCATCCTTAAATAGCATAATTGTATCTTCGAGAATCGGCACGAGGTTGCTCTCTTTTCCATGTTTCGGATAAGTTTGTTCCAGCCAATGGACATAATTATATCTCGGCTCTAAGGGGTCATCTCCATCATATGTAATTATTTCCAATTCATGCTGACTAAAACAATAAATGAAAAGAACAAAAAATAAAACAAAATGTTTACATTTCAAATTAAAATGTTTACACTTTTTTCTGCTCCCTTGGGGCACCTCTCTGTCTATGGCCTTTACCCAACATATCATATTTAAAAGAAAATTGTTTTTGTATAAGGAGGAGAATGCTGCTGTTTTTGGAAAAAGCCCATTTGAAAGGATGTTGGGTTCGAATCTCAGTAGTCCAGAATTGACTTTTACAGAGATGGTTGCCCTGTGAATATCCTAATATTGAGGCCAACAATGCCCAAGTTTCTGGGTTAGAATCCTGGCACTGCCCTTGTAGTGCTATACACTATTTATGGGCTGACAAACATTTAGTCGCCATCACCTCTAAGCATAAAACATGCATAAATTTCTCTAGGCTCCGCACCATCAATTTTCAAAGCTTAAAACTGCACAAAAATATTTTAAAAAATTATTAAAAGGTATAGGAAGCCAAGCAACACTGCGGGCTCTTATAGACTCTGCCACTTTCAATTCAAAGCTAAGATGCCTAATATATTTTCATCCCCTGAGAAAACGAAATCAAGTAACTCTAAGTATAGGACTACAGCACTATGTCTTATTAGGATACTAGGGAATTGAAGGGAATAAACAGGTTAACAAATGAGAAAAAAACAGCAGCAGCCCTTACACCCTTTGGACCAGAACTGCAAATTAGCAAACCACCAAATCATGCTAAAGGCAGAACTGAACAAATGGATGAAGAAAGAAATGACCACTGGATGATTTACTAGGTGAAAAACAATCAAAGAAGTCCATCAAGATCTTAATAAGGAAACAAAAGCTACCTCACTCTAAGTAAACAGCAACTAAAGAAAATAATAGGCATTGCCCATTTAATTAAAACCTAAAAACATCGGGAGAACTGAGACTGAAACCTGCCGATTCTGCCATGAAAAAGAATAAACATCAGAGAGTACTCCATCTACCAAACAGTATGAGTGGGAACTATTAAAAGTAAGCTAACAGGAACCCTGGAAAGCGTTCAATGCAGTTTTTGGTTTGAATCCTGTCACTGTCTTTGCAATATTATATATTATTTATTGGGCCGACAAACATTGAGTGGTCGTAAACAGCCTGCCTTTCTACACATAAAACACAAATATCTCTTTTTTCCTCACTCATCTTTCTCTCCTGTTTTTTTAACTTTATGTGGTTGACAAATTACTAACAAAAGGACAAGAACAAACATACAAAGTAATGGTTTTTAAGCTCTAGCCTACCACCGATAGGAACCATGCCCCAGCAGACAATGCAGCCGAATGATGATGCAGCTCTTCAGTGGGACCTCATTGCTTTTGTAATCTTATATAAAATATTATTGGGGAAAAATAAGCAAATTTGAAAGTAAACTATAACATGGTCAGTTCATAACTCTCTAAACAGAAATATGATTTTTCAAACATGCTATTATATATTTGACCTTATTTTACCCGAAGGTTCATATAACCTCGTAGTACCATTGTATACCACATGGAAAACCATTGTAAAAAAATCCAACAGAATGCATTTAATCAACAGACACAAGTTTTATTGTTTTTACTGTTCATCAGCTTGTTGATATTTTTAATATTAAACTCATGATCTTCAGATGAGGTTTTCTGGAGGTGGTGACAGAACATTTCTCCACCATGCTAAAATTCTATCTAATGTCATTAGTGTCACCAATTTTCAACCTATTTCCAGTCTTACATAATGGCTAGGAGTATTTAATTGTAAATTAAATATATATTTCTTATATGCAAACTTGATTTTGGCAATTTCTTTAAGATGTGCAATGGTCCAGATATCTTGAAGCATATATAATTAGTAAATCTTTTTTGCATACATTCAGTATTAATGTTAAAAAATGGGGTAAAAAAACAAATGGAAAAATTACATTTCAAAATAAAAGTTAAAAGTAACAAAAATCTGCATATGTAGAAATAATTGATAACAAAAATTACTTTATTAATAAAACAAATCTAACGATATGTAGGACCTTTATTTTTTATTTCCTCTTTAAATGAGGTTTTTTTTTTTGGGGGGGGGGGGTTAAAGCTAAGATCTGTTTTTCACCACTATTAAACACATAGGAGGAGGCAACATAGTTTGATGTTCTATGGGTAACTGGAGCCGGCAGCAGACAACTTAAAAGATAATTGAAGGAATAATGGAACAATACATGTACATTGACACTATAAAAGAAAATTTGCAACCCAGTGCTATCAAGTGAGGTTTAGGATTGAATTCTATTTTTCAAGGAGATAATGATCTGGAAAATCATGCCACAAGTGTCGAGGAATGGTTGCTGTAAAACACGCCTGATATTTACTCCCAATAGAGCACCTCAGACAGGAGGTTAAAAGAGGCTAAAACAGCATGAAGTAAACAATAAACACCAACTTTCTGAGATTAAAAAAAAAAAAGTTTGCATCATGGACAAATATTTATAAAGCTGGGTTTCCATTGTGCGAAAATCATCCGTGCAATTATTTCACAAAATTTCTCTGCATTGTAGATACCTAGCCAGGACTCTGAAACTTTTGGCTGGAGGATGACGGGCTGACAGTTTTTAGTGTGCATCAAAGTGCTTTCTTGTTGTATGTCTTGAAATTCCGAAAGAACCAGAAGGACTGAATTCCAATTATCCAACTTATAGCTGTGATCAGAGCTATCAATATTTGTGGGATGGTAAAGATATGTCATTATAACAAGAACAAGATAGAGGATGGATGAAAGAAAATATTTTTTTTTTCTTTTTAATCTTAACTTAAAATATCGCCATGACAGCAAACTCTGATGCTGCAGTAGGTGTAGAGAAATGGAAACGCAGCTTAAGAGGTGAATAAACAGCAAAGGAGGTCTTATAGATTGTTAATTTTTTTTTGCGAACTACATGTACGATAAAGGGTGAAACTTATTCAAGGCTAACTTCAGGAGGGATTCAAATGGCCACAAACAAAAAGGAGTTTACTGTCTGCCCACTTAAAATTTTATAAATTAATATTAAAAAAAAATCCAAATCATCCATAAATTACTTTATGTTGATAAAACATTTAACTATGTATTAATTAATTTTTATTTTGTAAAATACATGTAATCCTAAAAGGGTATGTGTAAAAAATATACTCCCCCTACAAGAGTACTGTAGTGGAAAAAACAGGATAAGGAAAAATGTACTGGACAGCTCACTATAAATTATACACAAAAATGATTCGAAAAGTTTAAAAATGTACTCCACCAAAACAAAGCATCCTTTTGTTGGTGAATATTCGGTTTTTAGGATATGGTCATTTAGTGACACCCAATGTTGCGACCTTCTACAAAATACATCCATGTGACAATCCAGTCAAAAAATGTTTCTTATTTGTGCTGTAAAAACAATGAATGGCAAGTCTTTAGACGCTGAAGTTTGAAACCGTCGGTCAATTGTGAAGAACCCATTTGCTCAGCTTCTACATTTTCCCAGTCTATGTGAGCTAGAGGTTTCATCGCTTACATTGAACACCTGACATGTTTAACATGAATCAGGTTCGACTACTTCCTTCAATTCGTCACTGTTCAAGACAGAAGATCTTCAATCACCTCATCGAGAAGCAACCTTTTTGTACCACTTTTGGGCAGTGCACTCACTTATTGTTTCATCACTAAATGCTGTGCAAATTTTAAAGGCCTTAGTATCTAAATTGATGCAATAAGTACACATGAATGGTGAATTTTAAGTTCACCTGAGTTATGTAACATAAAATAGAATATGAAAAACTGTATAAACATGAACTCAAGTTCAATCATGTTACATTGAGAAAAAACCCGACACATTTGAATTCCGAGGTTGTTTAACATTTTTTAAATAAAAAAACTCACTCTCTTTCCCTGTCTAGTCTTTCTTTGAGTTCTGAATCGTTCTGTGCTTGGAGGGCGAGACCTAAATGATTCGCCTTTCTCCCCTGCTTCAAAGGCTGGATGTTCTCCTTGCACAAATCTAAAATATCTGCGTCCATTTCGTAAAACGCAACTGAAAATAAGGTTTAAGACGGAGTAGTAAATTTGTGAAAATAATCTGAAAAACAGTGATGCACTAACTCGATGAAAAAAGGGTTAAAAAAAAGTCGAGCCTGGATTTTTATGAAAAGAGGATTAGTCGAACTTAAAGCAGGGAACGGTATAACAGCAATATAAACAGCAAAAGCCCGCCTTAACAGTCGGAACAGGTTGCTGCTAAAGAGCCGGCAATGCGCTGCATTCTGGCGAGCAAGAGCCGAAGCTTCATATACGGGATGTACTTCCCACATTTTTTAAATTAAAAGTATAAAAAATTAAAAATTTATATTATTAAAAAATGTAAATGTACTTAAAAACACAAAAGTGGCCACCCTCCATTTTATTAAAAAGTAAATATTTGCAATCGTTACAACTTTTATTTGTTTTGTTTACCAGACATTAAAAAAAAAATTTAAAAAAAAAGTTAAAGGGTAAAAAAATTTTACCAAAAGATGGGGAGTTGGTGTACGAGTGGAATGAAGTCACGATAGCTTAAGTGGTTAGAGCAGCGGCGTATTGAACCGAAGGTCGTGGGTTCGGATCCCGCTCGTAACACTAATTTTTTCATCTCAACCAACACCTTACATAAAAAGAATAATTAATTGAAATAATTAATTTGGCGATTTAGATCATTAAACATAAATGGATTGACCAAAAATGTTGCTGTGGAACAATGAGGAAATTATTAAGTTCAATACAGAGTATTTCCTCCTCTTCGGTCCGCAAGAGGAGGAAAAACTCCGTACGGGATTTTACATTTTCTTCATTGTTTTCGTAGCAACATTTTCATTTTTAAAATATGACATAGCTAAAGAAAGATTAAATAAAAAATAAAAATGAGTAAGAAAATTTTATCAAAAACAATGAAGAAAATATACAATTGAAGGTAGTGCTGTAGAATATTTCTATACTCCTCCAACTGCGCCATTCTTACTTCCTGCAAATTCTGTATCATCACAGCGCGAAATTTACCCTCTCTGTCAACTCGACCCAAAGGTGTTGGAAAGGGTTTAAGTCGGGACTACATGCTGGCCACTCCAAACATTGAATCGAAGCCCGTTCTGAGTAGTCACCAACAATCGTAGCTGTGTTATGTATAAAAATAAAACCGTCGCCAATTAGTGAAATATAAGGAACAACTTCTTCTCATAACACATCTTCAGTGAACGTGCAGTTATGGAACCCTAGATGAAGATAAAGTTGGTGCCTTCCTAGAAATGCTTGCCCAAACCATAACACCATCACTATCAATGTTTGGGGGGGGGGATATATCGCTCTCGTGTTCTTTTCCAAACCCTCTCTCGGCCGTCAGAAGACATGAAACAAAACCTTGACTTATCCGAAAACAGTATTTTAGCCCATCTTGCTCAGACCGATTTACGTGATTTCTTTTGAAACTTAGCTGAGCTATTCATATTTTTATTTAGGTTTTGGTATTTAGCTATGGTAACTTCAATCCACTCGGACACCAACTTCCCATCTCAACCCCACCTATTTGAATTTTCCCTCCTCAAAAAGGTGGGGTTGAGATGGGAATTTGGTGTCCGAGTGAATCGAGGTCACGATAGCTCAAGTGGTAGAGCAGCGGCGTATTTAGCCGAAGGTCGTGGGTTCGAATCCCGCTTGTGACATTGACTTTTTTATCTCAACCAAAACCTTAATTAATTGAAAATAATTTATTTGACCAAGCGGACCACGAAACCTAATAAATGTAACAACTCCCAATTTCATGCCAAGCTTTCGTTTATTGTATAAATCTCTTCAGGGACTGATACGAATAAACATAAAAATTGGAGTGTGAAAATCTTAATATGAATACTATTTATTTACTGAAAAAAAAATCTATCAATACATCTATTGATGTATTGATCATCATACATGATCAATACATTGTAGTATTTTTGTGCGCTGGGACTACGGCGATCACTTTGTAGTACTTGTAGGTGGAATCTTGGTCAATCCAGTATTCTGACTCGACCGCACTTCATTTCAACACAATCCTCAGTCAAGGCTTGGAAATTTCATGTAGGCTTGAGCGACTTTTTAACTTACCGTACGTACTGGCCTCTTCCTGCCTCCTCTACGGATCTCGATTCGGAAGATAGCATAGCCTTGCTTATTCCTATGTTCCATTCGTCTCGCTTTGTTCCGGTCTGGATGACCTTTGGGACCCTGTGCATTTTAGCCATACGCGAATTCGCAAAAGGTATCTCAAAGCATCGGATTGCTTCTTCAGAACAATTCCTGGATGTACTTGTAACTCCTACTGTTGGATGAGGACTTTAAACACGCCATAATAAAAATTTCACTTTCTCCTCTCTCGATTTACCTGGTAAGAAGCTATATGGAGTTTCTGCTATAATGAAGAAATGAAATAGATACAAATTTTTAATATGATAATTGACCAACTCAATAAACCTCTTAAAGTTCATATTTTAGAAGTTGAAAAAAGTGTCTGTAACTTCAAAAATGTGGAGAAATTTTAAAGTTCAAAAAAGTAGTAAAGTTTCTGAAGTTTAATGTATCTAAGTAATTAAAGCATTTCTCCTTCATGCCGTATGTTTATGTACGACCTCGCACCCTAAGAGTACAACTTATTTCGCCTATTGTTCACATTTTGTTGGTTCAAATTAAAACTGAAAAATAAAACTAATTGTTCAACCCCATGAATATCTGACAGTCTTCCTTATAATTTCAAGTTGAAAAAGTCTGTATGGAGTTGTGAAGTTATTAATGATCAAGGTTGCTAAATAGACAGAAAAATAAAGAAAAACCAACAATATTTATAATTTACACGCATGTAATTAAATGGTATTTGAACTTCTCCCTCATTCTGTAAACTTTCCACGGACTTTGCTCCTTCAGAGTTCTAATTGTTCTCACTCTTGGCTGACGTTTTATTAGGTCAAATATCCAAACTAAAAAAGTAACACGATAAAGTTAAAAAATAATTAATAGATTTTGTAAATTTTCTCTCTCATGCATACGTTTTGTAGTGAAAACGATGCACACGTTGTAAAGTTTTTATACTTTTTTATAGAATAGTTTTACTCTGTAAAATACATTCTCCATATTATTCACAATTAAAAATTCATGGGCTATGTCGGGATTCGAACCTAGGTCAGCGAATGTGGAAAATACGAGTAGGAAGCCCTAGCCACTCGGCCACTGCTGTCCCCGTTTCTATATTTCTGTTATGCGAAATAAACTTAAAAAAATATCTAAAACGAACCAACACTCATACATATTGATAACTTATTCATTTTTAGGTCTAAGGACTAAATTGGAAAAGCTTGAAGCTTAAGTACTTAAAGAACTGCAAAAGATTACGTTCATTCAGATTACGTTTGTTGAATAAAAGGGTGGGTCTAAGACTAATAGAAACTAAATCCAGAAAAGAAGAATAGTTCTTAGTTTAAAAATGCATAGGTAAATTTGTTAAACATCAGATTAATTTTCATGAGAGCCAATTTCACTTTTGAAAACTTGTTGCGAGTTTATTCTTCGTCCTTTGTGTTTGCGAAGGGACTGTGGAGTTTATCATGCCGATTTCGTTCCCTCTCTGGAAAATATGGGATCGTGGGTACTGGATAACTTTTTTATTTGTGAGGACAGGTTGGTCTGGGAAAAAATACAATACTGCCGTGGATCTTCAATCTTTGGTGCAACAATTATTCAACCCCGTTGCTCAAAAACTCCTTGCCGGTTGAACATTAACATAGATAAAATCAGCGAGTGGCTTCAAGAAAATTTATGAACACTATTTCGATAAACAAGTTTGGTGTTTGGTGAAAATAAATTTTACACACGCTATATATAAGGTGTCCCATTTTAGACGCAATTATCTCTTCACAGAGAAAACGATAAAAGTTTGAAGCAAAAGATTTTTCTTCTAAGTTCTAGTTTATAAATATGTTAACTGTGTCATGAAAATGTTAAAAATAATGTGCTTTTTTCATACAAAATACATAATTTTGACCATTACAATTTGGAATTCTGATGTAGTGTAAGATTGACAAACTGTAGTTGAATGGGGATGACATATGATCTAGGCGGGTTTGTTCAGAGAATGATTTCATACGCAGGATAAATGAGACAAGCAATGATTTTGAAGGGTTCATTTTGCTTGCCTGTCACGGATAATTGGCCTACTCTGTCTGAGATGTTTGAAGTATTTCCAGGGCTTTTTCATATGATATTGCTGATTTTAAATGTTTTGAGGATGAAAAAACCTTCCCGTCCCATCAGTTTGCGTTCCACTCATTTGACTTCACTGTGCGATGGGTGCACTGTTGGCTATCCTACACTATCTTCCGATCTTACCTCACAGACTGGTATTGCAGTGTCTGTCAGGGAACATCTCTTTCTTCTTGTATTCCAGTAAAATCTTGAGTCCCCAAGGAAGTATGTTTAGTCCGATACTTTTTACAATATACACTGCTGATATTCTTACTTCCAAAAACTAGGTCTAGATTTGAAATCTTTGAAGGAGAGGACATCACTAAATCACTCCCCGAGATTAAATGGTCCAAAATCTTGGCGTTTGTGAACAGGTCCAAGAGATTTATACAGGACACGTGAGCCTACCAAGTCCCGGACCTAGGGATGGGATACGAGTCTACCCAGGCATTGAACCCCTCGGGTCTTGGTCGCCCACCCTGCATAACATATACTTCCCAAAACAATCATCTGAAGGTTTGCGACGACTCGGCTAACCTCTCTCTCACTTTATCACATCCGTTGTAAGCTCTTGTCTTCAAAGTCACTTCACCTTATTTGGAAGAAACGGGTAACTCCCTACCCAGAGTTGATCACCTGTGCTCTAATTTTGGAGGAGCTACTTGCTTTTCGAAAATAGACCTAAGAAATGCCTATCAACAATTGGAATTAGATGAAGAATCAAAACAAATAACAACAATTAACACACATATGGGGTTGCTGAGATATAAAAGACTGTGCTTTGGGATTTCCATAGCTCCAGCAGTGTTTCAGAGAATCATGGATAAACTATTGACTGGAATCAAAGGCGTGAGCACCCTGCTTGATGATATTTGTGTGACTGGTAAGACAAGGCAGGAGCACAATAAGAAACTAAAATTGGTATTATCAATATTAGAAAAAGCGAATCTAAGAGCAAACCCCACAAAATGTGTTTTTGCCCAAACATCAATTACCTATTTGGGACACGTCATAGATAAAAATGGGTTACACACCACTGATTAGCATGTTGAAGCAGTCCGAAACAGTCCCCGACCAAAAGATGTAACAACATTGAAATCTTTTTTAGGAATGGTAACTTTTTATATCAAATTTATACCTAAAACAGCTGAAATATTACATCCTTTGTACAGCTTACTAAAACAAAATAACAGATGGATCTGGTCAGAGAAATGTGAACAAGCCTTTAAGAAGATAAAACAGGTTTTGACCTCTCGCCCAGTACTTACACATTTTGATCAAAAGCTTCCATTGAGATTAACAGTGGATGCTTCAGCAAAAAGCGGTGGGAGCTGTTTTGTCCCATGTATCGGGTTGTCCGGAAAATAATGCAGGATTTTAAGTTTTCATTACAAAAAAATCTATATAAAATATTCTGTTTACGTTTACAGGATTACTCATTTGTATGAATGTCAACACTTATTAATCCTCTTCCAAATGATATTGTTTGTTTACTNTTATTTTGATTAAAGAACATTGCTTTAAAGTAACTAGTTTCTTTTTTTTTGTTTAATACCAAAATCCTGCATTATTTTCCGGACAACCCAATACTACCTGAAGGGGAACGGCCAATCGCATATGCATCGCAAGTGCTGAATTCAGCCCAACAGAAGTATCCATCGATCGAACGAGAGGCTTATGCCATTATTTATGGATGCACAAAATTTAAGGATTATCTGTTCTGCAAAAAATTTGAGTTGGTGACAGATCACCGTCCACTGATGTACATTTTTGGAGCAAGAAAAAACTCCGTGTCTATGCGGCAAATCGACTTCAACGATGGGCATATCTCATTTCAAATTATAATTATAGTATAAAATGTGTTAAATCAAAAGACTGTGCGGACTACCTATCTCGTATAGACTGGGGTAAACAAACAGCGATAGATCCATTGGATGAAGTGAACTATTTTCATTTTGTGGCAGAAACAGTACCATTTAGATTAGATTGGAAGAAAATAAAACAACGTACAAGAAACGATCCAGAGTTATCAAGAGTGGTTGACAGTGTTGTTCAAGGCTATAGATTACCACGAGAAATAAGTTACGAACCATTCATACGTCGAGATAAAGAACTCACTGTGGAAAAAGGATGTCTGATGTGGAGTTACCGTGTGATCATCCCCCAGAAATTTCGAGAAACAGTGCTACGAGAGCTTCATGCAAATCATTTTGGATCAACAAAGATGAAGAATCTAGTCGCTCATATTTCTGGTGGCCTTCATTGGATAGCGACTTTGAAAATATATCAAAAGATTATGAAGTTTGCTGCAGATTTAGAGAAAACCTTCCAAAATCCATTCTTCAGCCATGGTCATGGCCATCAACAACCTGGACAAGACTTCATGTTGATTTTTTAGGACCGATCAACCGCAACCACTGTTGTCTAGTTATAATGGTTGCAACATCAAAATGGAGTGAGAATTTTTTCGTAGTGTCAATAGTTGCAGGAAAGGAAACAGTAATCCGACACTGCTGACACTATGTCTTCTGATAACTAATCTAAAACCCCTTCCCTTCCTATCCGATTAATATTGTAATCATTCTTGTAATAATCGTTCTCTGATGTAAGCCCCGTCTGAACAGTTGTAGCTCTAACAATAAAATTCTTTTTAAAAAGTAATTTTTATTCGGAGTTCATTTAATTAATGACAGCAGCAGTTGTAAAAGAAAAACTGCAAGGATTATTTGCAAGGTTTGGTGCAAAGTCTTTCACTGGGAAAGAATTTACTTCATTTTTAGACAGTCTGGGAATCATTCATTTATGTGGAGCTCCTTTTCACCCTCAGACAAATGGAGCAGCTGAATCCGCAGTAAAAACCATGAAACGGTGTATTCAGAAAACATTAGCTAGTAAAGAAAATATAAGTTTGAAGACTGCAGTCGTATATCGTAATATGGAACATTATGCAAGAGGGGAGACACCGGCAAGTATGCTACTAAAAAAACAACCAAGAACAATTTTTACTCAAATGCTTCCCTCATCAGAAGGTACATTTAAGTATGAGGCAAAAATGATAAAAAACTCTGGTAGGAGAAATCTCATCCTGAATAAGGAAGATCAAATCTGGGCAAAGGATTTCCGAGAAAAAAATCCTAAATGGACTAAAGGAGTAGTTGACTGAAGAAGGAAAGATTTGGAAACGCCACACAAACCAACTGTGGCCAGGGTCATCAAGAAATTATGAAAAAGAACAACAAGACGTTCAGAAAGAAAGGGTAGATGAAGAAAGGTGGCCGTCAAGTGCAGAAGAAGATGTAACAAACAATCCAGAGGAGAATAGTACCACACAAGAAACTGAAGAGGCAGAGGATAAAGAAACATCATCAGAGAGGCTACCAGAACTAATGATGAAAACACCAAGGTTGCTTCGCCCAAGAGAGAAGTTAAAACCAGCAGTGCGGTATTCTCCCTCGAGTGAGTGAAAGTGAGTGAAGTGAGGATATAAAGATTACATTATATACAAAATTGATTATTAGGGGGAGATGTATATTGTAACAAATAGATAGGTAGGAAGTTTTTTATTGAAACCTGTATGGTTTTTTTCGGAATAAAGTTGTTGTCGGTTACCACGTGTCTTAAATTTTTACATTGAAGGATTTTATCCGATTTAAGTTCGGGATCTTATCCCAAACCGTAACACACTAAGTTCTATTGAGGAAGTTCTTCTAGAAGCTGTGGTCCCGTTAGGTCCATTTATTGGAAAAACGTCATGTTGTCAATTTTTATTAAAACTCATGGATTTTCCGATTTCATTTATTTTGGTTTACATTAAAATAAGTTAACGTAATTAACTTAATGCGTCGGTGGCCGCAACGGGTTAGGTGTTGACACGGCGGTCATCACTGTAAGGTTAAGGTCCCGGGTTCCAATCCAGCGGCCCTCCTTTCGAACCCGACATACTTACAAATGGTGCTTTTTTTCAAAAACACCGGCACCCCGAGGGTTGATATGACCTCTGCTGTTGCGAACCCTAGTAAAAAATAAAAACAAATAAAAAAATAAATAAACAAGCAATACATATAGTTTGAAATAAACAACAAAATAAGAGTGACCGGTTTTTTGTTTTTGTGTGTATATTTGCCATAATATATTGGCATATATATTTTATATATATGTAAAAAAAATTACAAAATGTCTTTTTATGATGTATTGTAAATTTGTATATTTATATGTAAACAAAGATCTATTTTTTAGATTCTAAAGTAAAAATTGAGTGTATAATTAGAGGGTTATATTGGGTGGAATCAATTAATTCAAAAGATATGTTTCTTAATAATGCATTAGCTGGTGGTTTATGAATTCAACGTAGACTTAAGATTACGGAAGTGCTTTTTTAAGTACAACAAAATTTACTTTAGAATGTTTAATTCTATTAACTAATTAATTTAGAAGGTTGTTAGTCAGTAGTAAGTAAATGATGGCTACTATGGCCAGTGGTTTTTCGGAGGCGTGCTTTGTGTTTTGCTCGTCCACACGGTTGAGTGCAATTGTTGACCCTTGCTAAACGGCGATATTTCAAAACGAGATAAAACTGTCCCGCGGGTCACAGGTGTAGAATATAAATGGTCGAGGTGGAGGTGCTAGAAACCGGCACCTTGTTTGATATTCACTCCATCATCCTTTGAACAGTCTTTTACAAATTTTTCAATTTTTCTGGCCAAACTTTCCGCCCCGGGAATCAGGCATTATTCATTTCGAATCGCTTTCGCATGGGAAACGTTCCAACGCCTCCTTCCATTTTGACAACATAAAAAAACAAATCACTTTATGAGTGAATTTCTTAAATGCTGAAAAGAGAATTATTTTCCGTCCTTTCCTCTACACCCGAGAATATTTATGTAACACTAACGAGCGATCAGGTATAGTTACATATTTATAACCAACTGTTTATTAAAACTAACTATTTCTTTAAGAGTCCATCAAAGTTTCAAAAGGAAAATTAAGGACGATCTTCTGAATACAAACTTACAAACTTCTCGGAGACTATTAAAATAAACTATTACCAAACACTAGATGTTAAACACAAAAGCTTACCTAAAGTACATAGGTATACGGATAAACGCCATAGGCCTTCTGAATTTCGACCTGAATAGTTGTATTGCGTTCCTCTGTTTTTATAACTCACTTGCCACCTTAATAGCCTTGCCATCGGCTCGTTAGTGTAGGATCTTACTTGCGGCGTTTTCTCTCCTACGTAGACCTACATAGACCTTCACCAAAAATAAAATGTGTTTTGCGGGTTTCTCTTCTTCCTAGCATTATCTGTACTCCTATCCATATGTCTTCTTAGGCTGCAGTGCTCTGACCCATAAGTGCTCTGACCCTAGGAACCGTAGCCCACTATGTGTGGAACTGCGGCGACGACAGGTGGTATAGTGTGGTTTGAGGCTCGAGACCCCGAAACGGCTCACCTTGAGTTCTCATCCACGGCCCTTTTCTCAATCCGAGTTCCTTCATTCTATCCTGGGACCCCTCCCAACCCTTGGTTGCAAGGGGGGTATCCGGGCACAAAATAATGGTGCAGCCCAGAGGACGTGGCAACCTCCCTGAAGCACAAGCTGTACTCGTGTCGGCCTAGGGTCGGTATGGGCGGCGGGTGCCTTAGCAGAGTCACACGAGGGCCAGTGCACTAGATCCTGTCTGCATAGACGGGGGAGGGTGTATGGCCATTTGTACCACGGGGTAATTGAAAAGTTCCAAAATCAGCCCTAGTTACACAGGGAATGGTTTCGTGGTGGTGCTTGGTGACGCCCCTGGCGGGAACTTAGACAGAGGCTGTCTTCTACTTGCGACCTTCGTGAAGCTTGCGTATGGCCAGCGTAATTATCCCCGGCCTCAAGGGAGACGGTGGACCGGACGACAGCGTATAGGCGTTGAGGACGCGATGATTATGCTGAATAGTCCCTCGAATGCGTGAGTAAGCGAACGGAAACGGGTAGTGAATCGGTTTCTCTGACTCGAGTATGCTTTGCATTGTTGTGCGTATGATCGGCGTAGTACTCTTGCGGAAGCGAAGGATCGGACCACCTAGGTTGAGCCTATGGCGAAAGGGTGCTCATCTAGGGGGTGGTTAGTAATTCCACTTAAAACAAAACCGCGGCCGGGGCGGATCCGGTAGTTTCTACAATATGGGAAGCCCTAATACTCTGGGAGATAGAGTCGCCTTCTCTGTCTAGGGAGCCAGTGGGACGGCCCAGGCTGATGCATTTCAATAATCTGAGGTGCGGCACAAGGTCTGGTGCTTAATGCGCCCCATCCACTCGGAATGGAGAAGCGGAGAGTGAGTCCGTCTTGGCCCCTCGATGCTGTGGCGGCTGTATCACCCATCCACTCGCAAGCAGAGGTGCGTCATCTCTCATCTTGAGAATCGTCCGGTAGGGCCAAAAAGGCTAGGTACGGATGTTAAAGATCCTCATTTTTTTTAAGGGCTCTGAATAAATACGGGAAGCAATGGCCCATCTGTGAATCTCTTGCCTGCCTCATGCCGATGAAAGGTCTGAAATGCAAAATCCGATTGGAAATTTTGATTTTGCAGTAAATTTTTTTTTCGAATTTCCGTATAGATGCAAGGCTTTCTTACGTTCGGTGGTTCGGAAGCAAAGTATAGACTGTTTTAATAAAACTAATTGTATTAATTTTAAAGTCTTAACTTTTGAAATCGGCATCACAATGAAATCTAAAACATCAAAACAAGTAACTTAAATTAATGTTTTCATTTATCGTAAATTATCACTTATGTGTTTACAAACTTGAGAATCAATTTCCTAGTTGTTAGTCATCTAGATAAAACCGTGACGTTAGCTTGTCTCTTCTTAAATAGATAAACTGTTGGCGGTATCTTGATCGAAATTGATCGTCTCTGTTCGACATCACCTAACTCAGACGGTGATTATGCTGAAACTGTAGTTCTGTTAATAACCCTTCTACAGCCAGGCTAGGCGGGCCAGTAATGCTATCAACAGTTTAACAACGTTAACTTAACTGATCCGCAATAAATTTTTAATATTACGTCCATCCGTAAATCTAAATTTGATGATTGTATATATAAATTAATACAATTAATTAGTTCTTCTTTGAATGACTTTCCAGGTTATGTCATTCAAATAATTTTTTTCTTACCTAAAATCCCACTACTTTTATGCCGATATAACAACATAATCTCAAACCATATTACGGCTGGAGTTTCCCAGGGCTTTATTCTGGGACCAACACTTTTACTCTTATTCATAAATCCTATCCTTAAATTACAAATGTGCAATTGTAATTTATGTAGATGATATAGCAATAAACAGTTCTGATTGGTGGCCTGAAACAATTTTTAGTAGACTAATCGAGGCTGCAAATAGATTGTCCCGTTTCTGTAATCGAAGGAAGCTGAAAATAAATTCTTCTTAAAACTTTTACTTATGTAACCAATCTTCAGGAAGAAAGGTACATTAATGGTTTTTCAATTGCTTCGGCTGGAAAAATTACGTACTTAGGAGTAATTGTGGGTAGGAAGCTTAAGTTCTCCAGTCACGTAAATGAGAATATTAAAAAGGTAAAAGTGGCTACATGGATCTTTTTCTAGTTTTTATCTCGCAATTCATGACTGAACTTAAAAAATAAATGTTTTTATGTAAGGTCTTGGTTGAAATGAAAAAGTTATGTTACGAGCGGGATTCGAACCCACGACCTTCGGCTCAATACGCCACTGATCTAACCATTGTAGGATGAGATGGGGCGTTGGTGGCCGAGTGGGTCGAAGTCACGATAGCTCATGTGGTTAGAGCAGCGTCGTATTGAGCTCGTGGGTTTGAATCCCGCTCGTGACACTAACGTTTTCATTTCGATCAAGACCTTACATAAAAACAGTAATTAATTGAAAGAAGTAATTTGGTCAATGAGACCACTAAATATTACAGATTTAAAAAATAAACTCCTTTTTTACAAACTTTTGATAAAGATTATTTGGAGATCGTGAGATGAGGTCTGGTGTAACGTAGGTTTTAGAAAAACATTTTTTTTATCGTGCCAACGTTTCGATCTTTATCGAGATCATCTTCAGGGCCCAAAGTGTTTATTTTCTGTGTAGATGTGTTATTCTTGTGTGTCGTGAGAGTGCCACAACACGAAACACATGACTGACCCATCTACACAGAAAATAAACACTTTGAGTCTTGAAGATGATCTCAATAAAGATCGAAACGTTGGCACGATAAAGAACATGTTTTTCTAAAACCTACGTCACATCAGACCGCATCTGAGGATCTCCAAATAATCATTAACTAACGGTCACTAAACACCACTCACTTTTGGTATAGGCAGCACTTTTGATTGCTTACCATGGTTGGAACTACCCGTGCCAGTCAAATTGGACAAGATTCAGGCAAAATACATGTAAGAGTTTAATTATTTCTTGGAACTGCTGCAGAAAAATTAAACTCTTTCATCATAGTACGAGCTTAGTTTAAAAAATAAATTTCAGCAAATCTTTGTAAAGTTCTTTATTAAACCGATATACCACCGTAATCCTACAGGCCATGTCACCTACCCTATGAATATATAATGTCCGTGTCCAAGAATTAAACATGCACTATTGACATCAACGTAAACACTTTTGATTATGAATGTTGGTCTACGAGTCGGTGAACTCGTGCTGAACCAGCATAGGATCGCTTATTGGGTCCGCCTTCACTCGCGGGTTTATTGAATTACACAATTCGGCATTGCGCCTTCTTCAGTAATGAACTGTCTGTCACTTTGTCCGAGTGGTGTTTATAAGCCATTGGGCCCGTCGGTTGTCTATTATAGGACGTGATCTTGGTGTTCATTGGTCGTTCGTTATATTGTTTTTTTTTCCGTTGTCGGTTATTGTTTGTGCGTTTTTAGTTTTTATTTGTTTTGTTGTAATCGGTTCGGTGTTGTTTTATTCTGAACGTTTGCGTTTTTTTGTTTTGTAGTGTTTTTAATGGTGTAAAAGAAGTGTGGGTATACAAGTTTGTACATGTATAAGTTTTCTGTCTTTTAAATTATTTATTTGTATATCTCTCAGTTCTCCAATTCGTTGCGTTTCCGTCCGTGTTGTACGTTGTGTATTAAAGTCATGCTTATTTCTATCGTGTGGGTACTTGATTGTGATGGTTTAAGTCTGTGGCTTGGGGACCGCGGTAGCCGAGTGGTTAGCATGAGAGACTCTCACGCCGCGGTCGTGGGTTCGATTCCCACCGTCGCCTCTGGCCCTTTTTTCACAATAACCCCCCCAAATTTGAACACACATATATGAATTGTCACATGGCTAATATGCATAGTTCATAACGCAAAAAAAAAAAAAAAAAAAAAAGTCTGTGGCTTAATTTGATTTTTGAGAGAATACTTCACAAAAATTATAGCTGAGAATGGAATAATCTTATAAATTTTACAATTAATTAAGGTTTTTAGTTGAGATAAAAAAGTGAATGGCACGAGCGGGATTCGAGCCCACGTTCTTCGGCTTGATACGCCGCTGCTTTACCACTTGAGCTATCGTGCCATTGACTTTTTTATCTCAACTAAAAACCTTAATTAATAGTAATATGTTAATTGGTCAAGCGGACCACGAAATTAGTGAACTTATAAATTTTGATATTTGTTGGTGTACTTGCGTTTTCAATAATAAGAACACCGATGCTTTTTATAATTCAATTATTTATAAAAAGATTGGTCAGTGTGAAAATAAATATCTCTCAAATTAATTAAGGTTTTTAGTTGAGATGAAAAAAGCTAATGGCACGAGCGGGATTCGAACCCACGATCTTCGTGGGGTTGAGATAGGAAGTTGACGTCCGAGTGGATTGAGGTCACGATAGCTCAAGTGGTAGAGCAGCGGCGTATCTAGCCGAAGATCGTGGGTTCGAATCCCGCTCGTGCCATTAACTATTTTTAACCTTAACTAAAAACCTTAATTAATTGTAATGTATTAATTGGTCAAGCGGACCACGAAATTAGTGAATATCTCTCAAAAATAAAAAATTACTTTTGTGTATGAACATAAAACAAACTTAAAAATCTTTGATAGGGTGTAGTTAACCATGTACCAACCATCATCACGGATGTCATAACACCTTAGAATGGGGCTGGATTGTGACATTACGATTGGGATTGAGGTACGAACAAGGGTAAGGTGTCGGGTGTAGGGTTTAGGAGGTGACAGGTACAAGGTTCCTCCGCACCCCTCTTTCCGGCTGTTTGATTAACCGGGTACACCCGCATAAGCTTCGTGAAGTTGGAAAGTCGGAGTTGAATATTTGAAACTATTAATGGCACTTCGTACCCTGACGAACTATTAAAAACATATTGAACTGGTACTAATGAATGAATGCCTGATAACTGTCTTTTAGGCAAATCTAAAACTCTCGCAGGGTAATGTTGATTTCTTCCATTCTCAACTAGTGCTATGGCACGGGCAACTTGCTCGCTGATTATCGGAATTTTTGTAATCCTTTTGTTTTGTACCACCAGCTCAATAATTAATAAAGGCATTTTTAAACGATTAAATGCTCTTGTTGATGATTTACATTGTGGAGATTTAAATCAAATTGGGAATTAACCGGTTTTGCCACACAATCGGTGACAAAAACAAATTCTTTCCACCTAATTATAATGATTAAATCATTTTTAAAGAAGTAAAGGAAAAAATATGTTCAAAACATTGTCAAATAAAGAAAAAACATTAAAATTTGCAAGTGCGCCAGTTTTTTGTGGTTCAGTGTATTTATATACAACGACGACATGCGTGCAATAACACACAGACAACTTTTCCTTTTGGTCTGTTGTTCCTTGCGTTTTTTCAATCTGCAGACGTCAAGTGTATTGGAAGGAAATTGATCTGAAAATAGATCATTATTTTCCATTTTTTGACTGTAAGGTCTTAAAAGCAAAGAGCCTCCAACCATGTTTTTTCACAATTTGTTTGTCATAAAAAATGATAAAAATAAATGTTTATGTTGTTATAATATTACAAATATCCAACGCTTTTTTGAAGTTTTTAGGCGATTTTTAAGAAAATAAAAGTGATTTTTGCTAATATTGCAACGGAGAATTTCAGCAGAGCAATTTCTGTGGAAATAACTCGTGTCCGTCCGTGTTTTTTTTGGACGCCCCCAGTAACAACAACAGGCCGATTTTTTACTTTCCCGGACCCAATCTAGACTCCGCCGAGACTTCGTATATTCAGAATGTTCACAACTGGACCTCTTTCTCGGACAGAATTTAAAAACGGCGAATAGTCCGATTGACCGCGTCGACCGTATAACCGATGTTTTGTCCAAAGAGAATGATAAAATTCGATCATTCCGCAACCGTTTGAAGTTGATAATTGTGAAACGGTATTCAACAGTGTTACGCCCATTATCATTCTACGGAATTAGAAGACTAGGCGTTTCGCGGTAATGGAGAATACATTTGCAACACCTATCAAATGTGTCTAATGCGAGTCAGGTTAATGTTAATAGCAACAGTCAAAGGGCGGAAAGTGATATCGACCGAGGATCACAAATAAACAGACGGAAAACCAAATAATGACTTTGAAAGTACCATTGTAACTGGAAAAGTCCGTACGGTTTTACATTTGTTATTGTTTTAATAGCGTTAAATCAACATTTCTATTTGTTGTACGTATACAATAGGTTAGGAGAGACAAAAAATGAAGAAAAAATTGACAAGAGAATAGATAATCTATAGTGTATCAAGATAGTTTCTTTCTTAGGTAAAAAGTTGGTATAGTAAGGAATGAACAAGTAGATCAGAGTTGGGAAAAATCTAACTAATTCAATCATGATTAAGAATTTTGATTGAAGTTTAATCATGATTGAATTAGTCATGAGTAAATTAATCATTATATGATTTAGTCATACCTCATGATTGAATTAAATTCTTAATCATGATTGAATTAATTTGATTTTGCCCAACTCTGGCTACAATGACCAACTTACCAAAATCCAACCGACTCCGGATAAAAATTTTGAGATGAGAGTCGTGCTCAAGACCAACCTTCAAAAATTGTTATCATAAACGATAACCAAAGTTACATAACTATTCTACATGTCTATTTTATTACAATCAAGACCCCTAGATGGTGTATTTTTATTTTCCAAATAATGTAGAAATCTCTCCTTTTAAGAGGAATAAATTTTAATTCAAAGAAATATTTTTTACATTGATCGGTTATGTAAACATATTTACTTTTCAAACCGTAGCTTGTTATAGGATTTTTTTATTTTATTTTATTATTATTATTATCATTATCATTATTTTTTGACTTTTCATAACGATGGAGTTTTACATATAATTGGAAGATTGATTTTTGTTAAATAAGGTGGTGAAGGATTTTCGTTTTGATGAAATAAATTTCTGTTAGAAAATTTTTTAAAAGTGATGAAGTGTATTTTTCATTTTTTGAGCACCCATTTGAATATGATTTATCGAAATTTAGTCATGACTAACTATATTGTGACTAAATTAGTCATGCCTCGTATTTAATTACTAGTCATGACTAATTTAGTCATCAATAACATATGGCGACTAATGACTAATTTAGTCACTTACTTCCAATCACGACTAACAGTCTGAGTGATCAATCATTAATCATTAGACATGACTAATTTTTGCCCAACACTGAAGTAGACGAACTTGAAAAATGTGTGGATGCGATTGTTTTAAATACAAGGGAAAGAAATGCTTTCTGTAAGAAATGTAATGTGTAAAAAATGACCGGCCGGATTTAGGAACCTTGGAACTGGGACGCTATTACTTGGCGAAGGATGTATCTCCTGGAAGGACCCTCTCTGAGTCCATGAAGGTGGCAGGCCTCTACAATGCCTTAGTATACGTCCCGGGAGGTTATGCCCGTCAGCCTAAGGCTAATTATCCACCTTGGCCAGTTCGTCTCAACCCAAAACTAGGTGAATTCTCCAAGCTGCAAACAGAGAGTTCTCTTTCAGACAATAGCAATTTTTTTCTCATTTTATCATCTCCTACTGAGCCTAGAAGTTCTATGTTTTAATTAATATAGGTCAAATTAAAAGAATGAGGAATTATTTTTTCTTTCTCCTTTTACTCACATTTTAATTTTTTTCAAAAGGATGTTTTATTTATTTTTTTGTATAAGAGGATTAATGTTTTTAAAAGTTTCTGCCCAAAAGGTTTTTTTACCTATGACCTCGCGAAAAGAAGAGCCGAAAACGAATATTTATAGTCACCTTATTCACAAGTCTCTACAGGCTGTATAACAGAAAAAATCAAAGAACATTACAAAAATGGGAAAAAGAATGGACTATACTACCAATGGTAAAATATCAAAGGAGTATTTTCCATCAGTAAGTAATAGAATTGAGCTACAACTGAAACACCATTTTCACCTTAGCCGACAGAATGTAACACAGTGTTTGACGATTGTATTTTTATTGAAAATGGCAATTCACGATTGTAAAATGACGTGACAAGTGCGGATGCATTTATTTACATCAAGATGTAAAGATATTTTTAACTTTTATGACAGGGCCATGACGTCCCTGATAAATAATTCAGTGGTTTTGACGTAGAGAGGACCCCTATGTATATCATTAAAAACACATCAATCTTCAAGACTGTCGGCAGATTGGACAAAAACTGTTTATATATTTTAGAAAAAGCATATTTTGCGGTTTAGTGTGTTCTAGAGCAATATTATCGGCTTTTATAAATGTATATTAATACATATCGTTGATGCATAACTTTTTAAAAACAATTCATGCAGCTTATGCGCTGAATAGTAATTCATGTTTAACCATTTATTTAAAAGAGCTATAAATTTGATTAATTTGTTTTCTCAGGAAATGTTTTAACCCGCCTCTGTTTTTTCATCAATTTGGCCGAGTTTGCCCCAAGGGTTGTAAACCAACACTAGGAAAATATTTGCCCACTTCCCGTTCTATTTAAAAACCATTATAATTTCATGCCTTTGTACAATTCGATTTCAAACTTCGGCCAATTCAATTTTATTTAAATTAATGTATAAATTAAAATATTTTAAGTGGCTTAAATTAGCTCTCAACCCTTCGGTTCAAATTATTTAGGACCTGAAGAATAATCAACTCGCCAGTTTACTTCTAATTGTTAAACTGTCGAGATTGAATCCGACTGTTCAGTGAATCGGTTTCTGATTATAAATTGTTTTTCACCACAGCTAACTTTAAATTGAACCCAAATAAAACAAATGGTAATTATGAGGCACGAATGAATAAACTATTCAATTGTGATTTCTTCGGGACAGAATTAACATGCAAATGTACTTTAGTACATTTATATAAGTGAAATATATTGTAAATATATCGAGACATTTTACATATTAAATAAAAACAGCCCAATAAAATGTTCCCTGACGGAAAGAAAGCCAGAACAACATATAAGGAACAATCATATACATATAAGGAGAAAGAGTTTGTGGGAGGCAATTTGAAGCTCATAAATTTAGATTTGATAACAATTTTAAAATAAAATCATAAGTGGGAGCAGGATGGGACAAAGGGATCCAAGTAATACCGACCATATCTGGCGTACAGGTGGCTCCAAGAGAGAGATTCTACCGCTCTTGAGATTAAGCAACGGTTTCAACAAAGTAGAAATGTTAATGTTTCCGCACTGTAAGGCAAATACTTTCAAAAGCTGGATCACATGCGCGAAAGCCTGTGACTGTTCCAAAACTTCTGACAAGGTGAGGTTATATTTTGAAAGAAATCACATCATTTGGTCTGAGTAAGATTAGACTAAAATCTTGCTTTCAAATGCGTCAATGCGTCCTAAAGGTTTTGTTTGAGGTCTTCTGACGCCAAATGAAGGTTTGGAAAAGAACAGGAGAGCACTATATCCCCGCAACATTTTTCACTCCAGAGAGTTTATGTAAGCGGTGGTGTTACGGTTTGGGCAGCCATTTCTATTCAGGTGAACTTCATCGACGGTTCCCTACCATCCGCACGAGACGATATAAGATGTGTTATCACAAGGCGTTGTTGCTTATATGTCACTAATTGGCGACGGTTTTATTTTTATGCATGATACTGCAAAGTCCCACATAACTAGGATCATTGGTGACTATTTGGAACGGGCTTTAGAGCAGCTAGCATATAGTCCCGACTTAAACCCTATTGAACACCTTTGGAACGAGTTGTAAAAGAGGGTAAAATATAGCTCAGTTATGCCAGAGAATTTGAAGAATTAGGAATGGCGTTGTTGGAGGAGTAATGAAAATATTCCAAGCACTACATTCAAAACCTCATAAAATCAATGCCACATCGAAAGCAAGTGGTGATCAATGCAAGATTTCATACTGTATTCATACTCTCATTGTTTCCATAGCAACATTTTTATTTATATTATTTTTGAAATTGTTTTATTTTTATTTTTTTATTATTTTATTTAATGGAGAAAGGTAGAAATTAAGTTTTTTACGTTTAAGCACGTTATTTTTTAAATATAACTTCATATAATTTTTGGTTTGAATTTAAAGAATAACTAACTAAAAAAATAATTTGTTTTGTTTTATTGAATTGGTGTCTATTCCTGAAGTTAGAAGGAAAAAGTCACAGCATTCATACTTAATTAGCAACAGGTGAAATTTGAAATACTGGTTTCGGTTTACTAAATCGGACTTTTTTCGTTAAACTTCGTTAAAAACCATCACGGCAATAGTTCTTCATTAAGCGAACAATGTAGACCCTATTTATTCAGATACTGCCAATTCCACCCTTGGTTATTTTTGAAGAGCGACTTTTGAGACCGAAAGTTGTGATCAAGTTTTGCGCTTCAAAATTATCCATCAAAGTAAATTATTTGTTAAGAAAGGGTCAAGTTGTTGAAAACAATGGTCTATATATTGATCGATAGTTTTGAAAAATTATAATTATTTTAATAATAATTGAAGATAATGTATTCAAATGTCATACCATATAATTGTATAAAATACTGACGAGTTTACTTTTTTACACGTAAGCGACAATACAGAAACTTTGAAAGTGCTGTAAAAGAAGAATTATTCATAAAATTTCAGATTATGCTTACAAATACATGAAGGGCGACTTTTCCGATTGATCGGACAAAAGGTTTAAACTGGTTAAACAATAAATTTGTAATTTATATGCAACGACTGTAATGAAACTGATCGCACTGCATTTGCATATTAAAACAAAGTATGCAACCCGCAAGACAGGTCAATCTTGCGTGACTGTATAACTGCAGCGCCGTATTCTAATCTTTCTCGTAGTACTACTTTAAAACTATATCAACTTTATTACATACTAAATTATCATTTATTATTAAATTAAATCAGATTATACGTGTCGAAAAAACCTATTCGAGTAATAAATTTTTAGAACGCCGTTTTTGATCTTCATCCGTTGCCAAGATCTGTTATTTGATATAATTCGTTCGAAAAAAAATGACGTTTTTAAATCGTTTTTCAGTATTAACAATTCAAAATATACGTTGTACGAAATTAAATTCATCGTAAAATGAGACCAACACTATCTCATAGGCACTGGAGCATCGATTTTTGGCCAATTTTTAAAGTTTTAACTTGTTAGTAAATCGCTTGAAAAGAGGAAGACAGGTGAAATGAAGCAAAAACATTCATGAACCATTGTAGCTGAAGTGAAGCACGGAAACGTCATCAGTGTTAACTCATTTGCCGTGAAAATGCCTAGAGTAAACACGAATGAGAGTACGGAGACATTCACTTTGTGAACGGAATGGCTAATGTGAGTGCTTTGGCGGCGGCCAGGATGTATGTTGATCGTTACACTTTACACCGTAAACCACACCTCTACTATTTGTCAACTGCCATCGGAATTTGCTGGGATACGGTTCTTTTTCACGAGTTAATGTGGGACGGGTCTTAGTACGAAGTGTTGAATGTTTAGATGCGGTTGAGGCTTCATTTCATTGAAAATCAAAACTAGACTTTGAATTTATAGGATCAAAATTCCTACTACCCCCGGCCTTCGTTCTTTCAAGTCAATTTTAACAAATCAAAACAAAAAAATGGCCAAAAATTCTGGCATCAGTGCTTGTGAGGTGGAGTTGGACTCATTTTACGTAGTATTTAATTTCCTACAACGTGCATTCAATTGTTAACACTAAACATTTTAAAAAAAAAGTATTATTTGTTCTGGAAAATTATTATTATATAAAAAAAATCATATTTTGGCAACGGATTAAGACAAAAACATGCTGTTTCATTCTACTTAAAAGTTAATGCTCGAACAGGTGTTTTTTTCAATACGTATTTTGAGACATGGAACCATTTGGAAGAAATTCTTGAAAAAACCTAAAAACGACGTTGTTAGAGGTTTTTGCGTCTTTCTCATACAATGCTTCATTTGAGAACCTATGTTTTGACGAACTTTTTTTTACATACATTTTCTATAAATCCTCAATATATCTTTGTTTCGTTTTGGCCCACGCTGTATAAACTTGATATAATGTAGTTTGCAGTTAGTTAAGTTTTTTGAAAGAGATTATCTATCACTCACTGACCTGAATAAGATTAGCCCAAAGTCAGTTTTAAACTTACTTCATATGTGCTTTTAACTGAAGGGATAATTTTGAAGTTTTCTACTTTCCGTCTAAATTAGCCTTTTAAAAAGCCTACTTAAAAAATCCTAGTTCATTAGAATGAAGGACTTATAGGGAAGTTTCTTTAATTAGGTCTCTGTCCCCTCGGTAAAAAGGATTTCCATCCTTAATTCACTTTTAATTACTAATTATAAGGTTTTTAACGAAATTGACTTCAGCCCGCCTTTCTCGCTAGCTGAAATTGAAAAAAAAATTGAATGCAACTTGCTTAAAATATGAATATTAGCCCGAGTTAATTGAATATCGTTGTTCATGAAGTTTCATTTGATAGATTCATATTGCCTTGAGCAAAAATTGACTCTAGAGTTTGAGTGGTATTTAACAATTAGTGAATATAGTTATTTGGATATTTTTTATATCTAGGAAATAATTCGGATATGGATTACTCAAGACCATTCATAGAAGTTATTACTTTGTTTTCGTGTTGTTCTCTGTTGCCACACTTATTCCGTCCGCAAAGCTATCTCTAAAACAGTTTCCAATACGATAAATTATCCCAGTTTTCGAAGTATTAATCAAGTTACTCGACGGTCATATTTAAATGCAAAGTACTAAACAAGGGGTGGGTTCATTTACATTAACACGCCGGAATGGTAATGCATTGGATGTTAATGCGGACCCGTTTGGTGACTCCAACTTGGCGAATCCCGCAAACTCCCAAGGTATCCGTCAGGAAGGAATATATTACGAGCTGCGTTAACTTAATTGCCAGTTAATGAGCATCTAGTTAGGAGCAAATTATGCCGGGGTAATTGTTTATGTAATGGATACACGTCACGTACCGTAAACACATTTACAACGCCTCTCCTTGTGAGCCTGGCGATGGTTTATTCGACGTTATCATTAAGATGATCTTGTTCAAAGAAAAATTATGAGATATTTTTAATTATTTATTACAGATATTTTTAAAATCAAATGTCTTATAATGAATATATGAAAAAAATACTATTGAAGAGTCTCTATATTCTGGTTTGCTAAGCTGTCCTACTATAATCATGGACATCCTCTCGAATACGCGGAGTAGGTAAAATTTTTCGATATAAAATTTGATGAGAAACTGAGTTGGTAGCCACAAAATAGAGAAACTGAATTGAAAGGGAAGACAGGAGCGTCAAATACTGTCTGAGTAATGGCACAAAACCCTTTTTGACCCAAACTACAGTGACAACTATGAACTCTGACCCGAACGAGACCTTTGGTCATCAGGACCAAAGTAATATTTGTGGCAAGTGGAGTAACCTTTGTTAGAGTGGAGGAAGAAAAAACCTTCTGAAACCTCATCATAATTTTCGTTCGATGGGATTAGGAAAAGGCAGATTCACTTCTTTCAAATATATAGGAATAAAACTCCGTTCGCTAATGTAGAAATTTATTGGAGCCAGACATATCTAAATTGATGGGTCCAAAGTGGAAAAGGGTGTAGGAGTCGCCGCTTCCATAGCAAGTGAGGTAGAAACGCTGTCTTCACAGTACACACGACGGAACTGAATTTTCAAATGTCGTCTCGGCATGGGTTCCGATTGGTATAATCGGGGTCGAACTTGCAGATAAGACAGCGAAGCCACGACCATCATTATGTTTTTGAGTATGTGTTTGTTATTTGCGTTATTTTACACATAAATGACGATGCCTTAAGATAGATAGATAGATAGATAGATGTCTGTCCAGCGATTTACAAAGACCTGTTGCTAATGCAATAAAAAACTGAATGGAAATACTCTCAAACGGAAGGAACGCGTCCAAATTATGCAAATGTAAGAAAGGTAAAACCAAGTTGCGCTTATGAGCTCACCTTCTATGGGATAAGACAACACATGACCCGTTGTGTGGAGAACTTATCACAGTAGTCACATAATAACAGACTGAAAAGACCTAAGTCTAAAGAAAGAAATACTTCATCCCGAATGACCAATACCTCAAGGCACGGCAGGAGTCAGATCGCTGATCTAATATATCATTATCATAAATATTTTTAACAGTATATACATTTTTGTATCTTTATGTATGTAATATGTGTTATTTATTGGAGTTAATGTATTTATTTGCGATAGATAGATGGATAGATAGATAGATAGATAGATAGATAGATAGATAGATAGATAGATAGATAGATAGATAGATAGATAGATAGAGATAGATAGATAGATAGATAGATATANGAGAGAGAGAGAGAGAGAGAGAGAGAGAGAGAGAGAGAGAGAGAGAGACTAGCAATAGGATAAAGAAAAGAGAGAGTAGGTTACCGTAACATGCCAGATTTAAAGATTTAAACAAATATAAAATTATTTTACATTAGTAGAGGAAAAACGCCGGTTCTGGGACTGCCTCTCACCTCATACGCTTCACTAGCAAATGTGGAATCTGTAATCTGAACTGAGCTGATTTTTGTAATTGTTTTCGCCACGCAGGTGCATGTGCGAACATGTCTATCCCTACCCTTCAATTTTATCAACTTGTCTGTGCATGTCTCTCCCCTTCCTCTACCTCTCTCCATTGGTACTCTCACTTACATACATTCGATCTGCGAAACTGTGTACACGCCTTTTGCGTTTATAGGCTTGAATCAATTTAATTTGTTTTGATATCGGTTTCGATTCCACACACATTAGTTGGGTCGATATGAAAGATTTAAACATATAAAGCAATCGTTTTTTTGAATATTTTAATCAGTTGCGTGGTGCCTCCAACGAATGAACTTGTCCAAAGACGCAAATCTAAACGGATAATTCCCCTCTGAAGAAAATTGGTGGTTGTAAATTATACCCTTTGTTGAAGAAAGCGAAAGATCTATTATGTACTTTTCCAAAATGTAGCAAAACAAATTTTGACATTTCTCGAATAGCTCGTTCCAAAAAAAATTCGGGTTTTAAGGGTGTCTTTATGAGAGATTGTCTGCCTAACAAACCGCTTACAAACAAATGTGCAAAATTGAATTTGGATAAAATTCCGGCCGAAGCACTCATTGGGTGTGCTATAAAAAAATTGGAAAATGGTCGAGATATTTCGATAGCACAGGTAAAGGAAAACCTCCTCCCCAGCTCGTAAGATATGTAAAAAATGTTCGAATAACTGTGAACAAAACGACATATCAGTCTCCTAATCTTTGCGGCCATCTTTTTTTTTTGTTTTTGTTAGACCTTATAAATTAACGTTTTTCTAAAAGAAAAGTTCAGTATTTTCTTTGACCTTTTGCTACCCGTTGTAATAATAATAATAATGACCGAGAAAAACTTATAAAATAATTGACTTGTTAAAAGGTCGGATGTTGGATAAAAGTTGGGTCTATAAATCCTGTTTTCCTTGGGCATCAAAGAAAAACTTAAAAAGCGATAAGGTTGCGATGATATCTCGCTGACAGGGAATAAATCACTCCTAGATCGTACGATAGATCCACCTTCTAAAGCCGAGTTCAATTTTCTCGTCATTGGCATTTGCCGAATGTTGTAAATCAAAAGGATCATCTTTGTAAGCGAAAACTTCAGCATTTTTATTGGACAGAGTCGGGAGTTGTGCTTTTTTAAAGTTCAGCCCGCGACCCTGGGAACTTTTATCAGACTTTTCCTCCGACAATATGGACACGGAAAAGTTTCCGTTACTACCTTTTATGAACTAACATTACCAGATATCACCCGCTAATTTTCTTTAACCCTATTAACTTTTATTATCTGTCGTTTCACTAATTAAATGAAAGCCGATTTACTCCTGATATGTATGAAAACACTTGGTTTTCCTCTCGCATTTAACCTGTTTATTAATTTAGAGACAATTAAATGATAAAATCTTCCTTCTTTTGCTTCCACTCTTGAACCTGAGTTGTTGACCTCGCGAAAAAAAGTCATTTTTCATTATTTGTTACCAGCTAAGTAGCTTGACGTCAAGTGGTATATATTCATAAGTTGATTCGTTAATCGCGTTTAATGTTTAACCAACGCAATTGGTCCTGTCTGGATGTCAGTAAAAGTAATCCATCCCATCTTTCAACCATACTCGTTGTACTCATTTATATGTACGACCTTTCCTTACAAAATTCCCTTTTTCCAAAATCTTAGAAGCAATCTTTGGTCAATCCTCTAAATGTCTTTAATCCCTCTTCTCCTTATTATTCCATCCCTTTTCTATTCTCTCTAACCTCGCTGAACCTCTTGAAAAATTAGTTAATTCCCAAATCTCCAATTACTTAGAATTCTCAAACTTACTTGTACCTCTTCAATCTGGTTTTCCTCCTAGTTTTTCAACAAACTCGGCTATTTTAAAACTATCTACGTTCAGATGGATCAGGTAAAATTAGAATTCTTGTCCTTATTAATGATTATATATTAATTTTTTAAAGCCTTTCCCACCAGAAACCATCTTGTCTTCTTTCTAAACTTACCATTTTATCTCTTTCACCTTAGATGGTTTCATTCCTTCCTTTCAGCTGGTTCGCAAATAGCCCTCATCCCAGAGCCTCCTTCCTATTCCCTGACCATCATAACTGGTAGTCCTCAAGAATTCAGTTTATTACCTCCCTCTTTTCTTGTTACAACAATAATTTTCCTAATGTACTTAAATATCGCACTTATCTTTTCATCTCATGACCTCAAAAACAGTATCCCACGAATCGAAGATCATATTGGGCCGTTGAAAATGGACTTTTTCTCAATATCAATATCAAATGCCAGGCTACAGTTTTTGGATCCTTGTCTTCTTTTCCTCCGCTCTGCTTAAACAACCAACCGATCTCCTTTTATCCATCTGTCAAAAATCTTGGGGTCATACCTGATCAAACAGTATCCTGGAAACTCCCATTTCCCACTACTGTTTCTCCATCGTGCAAGTCAACATTTTCCAATCAGCTCCCGCAAACCCATGGCCTCCTACAATGAGCTTTCCCATTTCGTTTATGGCTAACTGGACCTCGGTGGAATCACCAGTGAGCTCATTAACAGTCTTAAGATAACAATGAACTTCATTCCCCAGAAAAATCGAATATGTCTAATTTGTATCATGACTATACCCGTCCTGTCGCAAGCTATACTTTCTTAGCTCCTTCCTCTATCAAACAATTTCTTTCCATGCCCTTCATATGTTAACATTTAAGTTGTATATACATTCGTTTCCGCCCTCCTATTATTTACTCTTTCTCGTACAAATCAACACTTTAGTCCCTATTTCCTTATCCGTTCATACAACATTTGGAATACCCTATCCTAACTCAATTTTCTGAGCATCAACCCATTCCTTTAAGTCCCTCTTACCTCCTGGTCCCTTCAATTTAACACAGAGAATGGTTAATTCCCCCCCCCTTTTTTTGTACGCTTATTTTTGCTATTATATTTTTCATTTATTTTTTTCCTATTACATTTTAACCTTTATTTATATTGGGCACTCTCAACATGCCAGACAAGAATGACACATTACATGGAAAACAAACAATTTGAACCCTGAAGATGATCTCAATAAAGATCGAAACGTTGGCACGATAAAGATGTTTTTCTAAAACCTAAGTCACACCGATCGCATCTCACGATCTCTGAAAAATCTTTATTTATATATTCAATTTGACATGAATTGTTCCAAATTTTATAGTTTTTGTTATTAAAATGATATTTATTACAAATGATAATTATAAAATTGATACAGAATTTATTTTCTTCTTTTTCTCAAGGTTGATTTTCCTTGAAAAAATATGTAAGAATTTAAACGTTACTCATTTAATAAAACTCAATTTTTGTACAGAACTACAACAATAAAAAAAAAACTCCAAAAAGGATTTACAGTTTTAGTCGCAATTATTACTTAAATATTACAGACTCTTACTGCAATCAAAATTATGATTTTTTTAATGGGGTACGCACGCAGAGGTCATACCGTCGGGGTGCCAGTGTTTTTGAAAAAAAAAGAAGCCTAATTGTACGTATATCGGGTTCGAACCCGGGACCTTTACCTTACACTGATGAGTGCCGTGTCTACGCCTTAACCCCCGATTTTTTAAAATAAATTTTGTTGTGAACTGTTTCAGGGTCAAACGTGGAGATTAATTACTTACGTATGTTTATACTTACGTAATTATTTTCGTTTATTTTTTTAACAAAAAATAGTAATTGAGACCATAATTTTGAGTAATAATTAAACTGCAAGATTATAGTATGGATAAGTAACTGGTGGCTACTTGTGCTGAATGTCCTTATGAATTTCAATGTGTAAAGATCATTTACATACCTGCAGCATAAAATAGAGAGTTTATTCAAACTAATTGGTTCCATTTATTCAAGAATTCGCTTTTTATGCGTGGCTATGTGTTTTTTCATGAATTACAACATGTCAAATAACTAACCATCACGTTGTGTTAGAAGAAAGGATTACTATTTTATTTAAAACTGTTTGCTATTTTTTAAAATAAATAAATAAATTTAAATCTTTTGTTACTTTCAATTTAAAATCTAAAAACTGTGTATGTGATAAATATAATATGGTATAGAAAGCTTATAATTTCACATTAAGAAACATCAGCGATAATTAGTTAATTATCTTGAGATCGACCTGCAATTAATAATCAAGTTCAAGAGGATCGGAAGGAGGTAAACTGATACACTATAGTTATTCCAAGCTTCATATTACGCCATCGTCATGGCCTGAGTTTATGACAAATTTATATTATACAATATATTAAAAGAATGGTATTAGTTTAAATAATTATACTTTTTACCTAGGCCTTTGTTGAGATGAAAAAGCTAGTGTCACGAGCGGGTTTCGAGCCTACGATGTTCGGCTCAATAAGCCGCTACTTTAACCACTTGAGCTATCGCGACTTATTTTTCTTCTCAACCAAGGCCTACATAAAAAGTATAATTAATACGGTCAATTGTGACTACTAAATACATATCTGAATGATATTACTGATGATGGCGTTGTATTTGTTGAAAACTTGGCATAACATCTAGTGTATTAATTGACTTCCTTTCGATCCCCTTGAAGTCAATCTGCGATAAAAACCATTAGAAAGAAAACACTCATTTCCTTCGAGTTATCTTCTTCATAAAATACATAAAATTATAACAATTGCATATTTTCACGACTTTCGAGCTTCCAGCATCATTAGACTTCTTTGCGCATCCCTACAACTTTCTTTTTTGAAATCTAAGATTACATCTGTGCTTCTCAGATTCGAAAGATTTTTTTGTGATATTTGATTTGGCGGGGATTTGAATGGAGCGAGATTTCTCTTCTTGACGTCTCCTAATTCTTTGGATGAAATCGAAATCAATTTCTCCTAAACTTGACTCGAACTTTTCACGTAATAAATGAAGAACAAACTCTTCTTGCTATCAATAGTTGCTGAATTATTTTTCTATTTCAAAAATGTTATATATTTATTCGGCTTACTCCGTTCAACTTATTCACTTTTATATCTTGTATTGAATGTTTCCTATAATCTGCAACATATAACTTTCTGCATAATAATTTTCTTACTAAATTTGTTTTTAAACTGTAGTGCAATTTTTCTCATATCTTTATTCATGTTAAATTGATCGGCTATTTAGAACACTGACTTTTATTTACGTTCATGCCCAATTATAAAACACAATTACACAATATTAAGCCTAAATCATAACGTTGACTGAAATTTGCGGTCAAAAGTTAAAAATAACTCGCAAAACCTTCAGATCCACAATTTGATGTTAGAACAGTATTCAAGAGCCACTAATTCACCTCTATGCAAGTAGAGGGAAATTGGGGGAGCTGGGACACTTTTTTAGACCAATCAGAGCTCGCCAAACCCCACCACCAATTAGGCCACGCCCCCTTTACCCCCTCCCCTTCCCCCACTCCTCCTTGGCCCGCCCTCTTTACCCCCACTCCTTCCCCCTCCCTTTTTGGCCACGCCCCCTCTGTTTCCCACCCCTAACTTAACCATCCC